>NW_016831091.1:0-1317 GCF_001698545.2 Rhinopithecus bieti | reverse complement strand
AACCAAGCAAACAATATCGTTGAACCCCCTTGGACACCTCTAATTGGATGTCCTGGGTACTCCCAATTCTTAGTCCTTTAATACCTATTTTTCTCCTTCTCTTATTCAGATCTTGTGTCTTTTGTTTAGTTTCTCAATTCATACAAAACCGCATCCAGGCTATCACCAAAAATTCTATATGACAAATGCTCCTTCTAACAACCCCACAATTATCACCCCTTACCCCAAAATCTTTCTTCAGTTGAATCTCTTCCACTGTAGGTTCCCAGGCCGCCCCTAATCCCGCTCGAAGCAGCCCTGAGAAACTGCCCATTATCTATCCATACCACCCCCAAAATTTTCGCTGCCCCAATACTTTACCACTATTTTGTTTTATTTTTCTTATTAATATAAGAAGACAGGAATGTCAGGCCCCTGAGCCCAAGCTGAGTCATCATATCCCCAGCAACCTGCACACAGACATCCAGATGGCCTGAAGCAACTGAAGATCCACAAAAGAAGTGAAAATAGCCTTAACTGATGACATTCCACCATTGTGATTTGTTTCTGCCCCACCCTAACTGATCAGTGTACTTTGTAATCTCCCTGACCCTTAACAAGTTTCTTTATAATCTCCCCCACCATTAAGAAGGTTCTTGTAATTCTCCCCACCTTTGAGAATGTACTTTGCGAGATCCACCCCCTGCCCCCAAAACACTGGTGTTAACTCCACCGCCTATCCCAAAACCTATAAGAACTAATGATAATCCCACCATCCTTTGCTGACTATCTTTTCAGACTCAGCCCGCCTGCACCCAGGTGAAATAAACAACCTTGCTGCTCACACAAAGCCTATTTGGTGGTCTCTTCACACACACACGTGAGACACCTATGTCTATATCTTTGCCGTGGTCTCATTGTGGGCAGAGCAGACTTCCTGGCCCTTGACTTGAAAGAAATCAGGCACATTCCTCAGTCCTGGGCCCAGTTCAAACAACATATATCTCTCAATTTCCTGGGCCCAGTACAAACAACATATATCTCTCAATTTCCTGGGCCCAGTACAAACACGTCCCACCATATATCTCAACTTTAGAAAAACACCACCTGGAAAAGCCCTGATAACGACACAGCTGTTTGTAGTTTTACTGAAAGCACGGGAACCAATAGATCACCGCTAAATGTATAACTTAATATGTTAACCAATTGTAATGCTGTAACCTAAAGAATTCCCTTGTTCCTCTGTAACCTTACAAGTCCTATTTACATTGGGCTATAAAAGCAAGCACACGCATTGTTCAGGGCCCTCTTGTATGTTGTGGAACGGAGTGACCAAGT
>NW_016831090.1:0-1659 GCF_001698545.2 Rhinopithecus bieti | reverse complement strand
CAAGTGATTCTACTGCCTCAGCCTCCCGACTAGCTGGGATTACAGGCACCCGTCACCACACCTGGCTGATTTTTGTATTTTTAGTAGACATGGGGTTTCAGCATGTTGGCCAGGTTGGTCTCGAACTCCTGACCTCAGGTGATCCACCCACCTCGGCCTCCCAAAGTGTGGGATTACAGATGTGAACCACTGCGCCTGGCCTATTACTGCTATTATTATAGAGTTCAAGGGTACCATGGACTGTTGAACAAAGGCCAATGTGCACTTCCCTGGGTACAGATCCATCTGCTGGGCAGCTCTCAGTCCATCCACCAGGTCGCATTGCCCAGCACTTCTTGGGGAGCCCCAAAATGAGTTTGACCTTGGTCCTGACCCAAGGATCCCACGGTCTGACAGGTGAGGCCTCTGGGCTGCAGCTTACCGACCCCTGCTCTGCAGCGTCTCCCCCTCTCTCTGGACCAGAAGGAAAAAATATGCTGTTTCTTCCCACCGCTGAGGCTCAAGGAGCTCTGGGACGCCGTCTCAGACAGGACCACCAGGTATGGTATGAGGATTCTGCACTGGGTCTGTGGTCAGCTTTCTCATGGTAAGCTTTGAATTTTCCTTCAGCAACAAAGGAGGAAGCACCCAGGCTTTCTTATCAGCTTTCCAGGTGTTAGCAAGAGGGGACAAGGGAAGGCTGAGACTTAAAATCCACCAGGAGTCAAAATCCACCAGGAGACACAGCATTAGGTTGGGTTTTGTGTTTTCTTTAATCCAATCTGAAAATCATTTTTAATTGGTGTGTTTACATCATTTTTGTTTAATATAATTATTGATACGATTGGATTAAAATCTGTCATTTCAGGGATACTTTTTCATTTGTTCCTGTGTCTTTGTTCTTCTCCTCTCTGCTCGCTTGTGTAGCGAGTATTTATGATTTCATGTTATCTCCACTATTGTGTTATTATTCCTATCTCTTTAAAATTATTGATTGGTTTTCCTGGGCATACAATATACATATTTGGTTAATCACCTTATACCTTCAGATAAGACCAATTACACAAAGTGTAAGAATCTTACGAAAGTGTACTTCAAATACCTATCTCTCATCTTTCCTATTATTTTTATCGTATATTTTATTCTTACATATGATCAAAATCCACAGCTCATTGGTGCTATTTTTGTTTCAAACAGTAATTAAATAAGAGGAAAAATAGCTTACATTACCTTTATTTTTAAGTTCTATATAGAGCTTCACTTCTTTGATGAATATCCAAGTTTTCTTCCTGTATCGTATACCTTCTCCATAAAGAATTTCCTTTTATATTTTTGGTAGCACAAGTATGTAATTACAAATTTTCTCCATTGTTCATCTGAAAAAATTTTTCCTTTTATTTTTTTGAGCAGTGGTTTTGCTGGAGCTTGGAGCCTGCATCGGTGTGGGCAGGCGCATAGATGTTCAGGTAAGGCAGTCTTCTGACACGCCGATATTGGGGTAATGCACCTTGAGCATGTGTTGATCTAAGCGCAGCCACTCTGAGTTCTGGAGGCACCTTGGAGAAGGAGAGGAGAAAACCCTCAGAAAAAGTTGTCAGCAAACTTGCCTGGGAAGGGCCAGTTCTTCTGAGAGCAGGGAGGCCTGGTTGTCTCCTCTGCCTGAGCAGAAGAGGCAGCTAC
>NW_016831089.1:0-564 GCF_001698545.2 Rhinopithecus bieti | reverse complement strand
GCACACTGGTTTTGTAGAAACGGAGATAAGCTGTGCAGGTGCCACACTGGCAGCAGGGCCCGCGCTGGGGCCACGGATCGAGGAGGCATGGAGGACAGGACGCTTCTGTTTGGTATAATAAAAAAAGGTATTCTTTTTATTCTACATATTTACAGTATGCATTTGGGCCTTTATTATAAGTACAAGAGAAAAATCTTCAATAAATAAAAGCTGAGTACATTACTTTTTAAATTAAAAAATACATTCGGAAAGAATAATGAAAGTTCAGAGCAATGACTCCCGTCTCACCGATGCCTGAAAACCGTGGCTGCCACCAAGGTCAACATAGACAGCGTCTTTGTCATACAGCACACGCCCAACTCCAGAAAGAGGCACATAAACCAGCTGCTCCTTCTTATTTAAACAGCGCTTCTTTAGTTGTTCAGGGATAGCACAAGGGTCTGGAAGGAAAGTGACATCACTCATGGCAAAATCTCCTACCCCTGGAAGACAGGACCCAAAAAGCCAGCTTCAGCTGACAGGAAGTCAGTAAGTATCTACTGTTGACTGGGGGGTTAACAACGA
>NW_016831088.1:0-822 GCF_001698545.2 Rhinopithecus bieti | reverse complement strand
GGTGACTCACACCTGTAATCCCAGCACTTTGGGAGGTTGAGGTAGGCAGATTGCTTGAGTGCAGTAATTCGAGAGCAGCCTGGGCAACATGGTGAAACCCTGTCTCCATTAAAAGAAAAAAATACAAAAAATTGGCCAGGTATGGTGGCGTGTGACTGTAGTCCCAGCTACTCAGGAGGCTGAGGAGGTAGAATCACCTGAGCCCGGGAGGTGGAGGCTGCAGTGAGCCAAGATTGTGTCACTGCACTCCAGTCTGGGAAACCGCAGTGTCTGGAGACCCCGTCTCAAAACTAAATTAATTAATTAAGTAAGTAAATATTGTATAGTAAGATGTCAATAGACGATGGACTAGAAAGCTACAGCCCCTTCTTTCCTCACAGAGACACCAAGTTAACAACAATATCCCGACCAGAATACCTCTGTGAGAATCCTATAAACAAGCTGAGAAATTAGAGCACCTAGGCCATTGTAAAACCAAGAAGGGATTTCAGTGAAAAGGGAAGGACAATTCATAGCATTTGGTGTGTCCATTAGTGCTGCTCCCCTATGCCGTACAGTACAGAGCAATCAGGAGAAAATTCTTCACACTCAAGCTCTCCCCTTGGAACAGAAACAAAAGAGCTGATCTTCCACCAAACATTTGGACTCGTGTGGGGGCTGCCCAGGGGCCTGCTTTCTGTTTCACCCGACTCAAAGCACTGATGGGATTAGCGCCAGAATTTTGGAAGCCACTAAAAACAGAGGGAAGAAGCACACTAGAGCCGCAGTTCTGCAGCCAGATGCCAGGAAGAGCAAGAGATCAAAACAGGTTCAAGAAGTTTT
>NW_016831087.1:0-3218 GCF_001698545.2 Rhinopithecus bieti | reverse complement strand
GAAGTAAAAGAAGTAACGAAGTAACAAGGAGGCATCCTCCTCACAACAAAGAAAGGTGGGAGGAAGGGAGGGACGGGGAGAGAGCGCTAGAGAGACAGAGAGAAAACAGATGGATCTTTTCCCCAATCAGTAAGAAACTTTCAAAATATTTTAATACCTTCTTTTAAATATGATTCAAACTATGTTTTTTAAAACCATGAATCACACAAAGAAATGAATCTAATTTGACCCACACACAGACTGAAATCAGCTTCACAAAGCGGTTGTTACTCTTACTAAATGTGACGCATTCAGGTATTTTTTGTTCTATTTCATTACATTAAACAAAAAAATGCTGGTCACTGCCTACCAAGAGGTTCACACAGCTCACTGACTAACTCAGGGGTACTTGTCACTCCCGGACACTTGGTCCCCAGCCCACCCGGCTCTCCTCTATTGGAAGCAAGCTGCCTGAGGCTATTTTAAGTGCTCTCCTTTCTCCTCCAGGAATTGGAATCTGCCCAGCTGAGCCCCAGACGCTGGAGGGGTCCCGGGGGTCAGTCAGCCCTGCGCCACCCTCCGGTTCCTCTTCTGGCCATACAAGGAAGTCCAGTGCGGGGATGACTAAGCAGCTGACCTGGGGGGAGAGCAGCCCTGGAGCGGAGGCAGGACTGGCCTCTCCTGCCAGCCATCAGCCCCTGTGGGTTGGTCCTGTGGTGAAAAGTCCCAGGCCTCCCACCAGGGAGCACCTGACCGCTCTGCTCCCTGAGAGGAGTGAAGTGAGCCTCAAGGTCTGCCGGTAGAGGCACAGCCTTGCACTGACATCAGGCCCTAAGCTCTAGTTCCACACAGAGATAGCGGGTCTGTCCTGGCCTCCCATGGGCTCCCAGGGACAGGGAGATCTGGCCTGACCTTCCCAGCAACGCCTGCCTCAGTGGAGAAACCCCAGCTTCCCAGCATCAGGACACACTCTCTCTCACACCCTCCGTAGTTCCCACTGACCTCACCGCAAAGTCCACAGTAGAAACTCAGAGTCCTACTGAGGAGACACCTGCCCAGCTGTCAGCCTGCTTCCTCCACCTGCTCCCCCACCTGCTCTATCTCCTGCTGTCTACACCTGTTCCCCCACCTGCTGTCTCACCTGCTGTCTACACCTGTTTCCCCACCTGCTGTCTCACCTGCTTCCTCCACCTGCTTCCTCCACCTGCTCCCCCAACCTGCTTCCTCCACCTGCTTCCTCCACCTGCTTCCTCCACCTGCTCCCCCACCTGCTTCCTCCACCTGCTCCCCCCACCTGCTCTATCTCCTGCTGTCTACACCTGTTCCCCCACCTGCTGTCTCACCAGCTTCCTCCACCTGCTCCCCCCATCTGCTCTCTCACATGCTTCCTCCACCTGCTCCCCCACTTGCTCTATCACCTGCTGTCTACACCTGTTCCCCCCACCTGCTCACTCACCTGCTTCCTCAACCTGCTCCCCCCACCTGCTCTATCACCTGCTGTCTACACTCATTCCCCCCACCTGCTCGCTCACCTGCTGTCTACACCTGCTCCCCCCACCTGCTCTCTCACCTGCTGTCTACACCTGCTCCCCCCACCTGCTCTCTCACCTGCTGTCTACACCTGCTCCCCCCACCTGCTGTCTCACCTGCTTCCTCCACCTGCTCCCCCAACCTGCTTTCTCACCTGTTGTCTACACCTGTTCTTTGCTCTGGCTGCCCCCACCCATCCAGCTCCCCCACACCCTTCTTGGACACTGCCTGGCACTTCCCAGCTCCCTCACACAACACTGCCGCCCCCAACTCACGTCCTGCTTTCTCGATGGTCTTCCCAGAGGAGGTCCCACCTTCCCAGCCCCTACCTGTTCCTCAGGTCACCATTTCCTGGAACCACCTTCCATCCCCCAGAACTCAGCTGGGCCCTGCAGACATGTACATGCTACCAGGTGACGTGGCCACTCCTCCTGCAAAGCTTTTCCAGGTGTCTCTGTTTTTCTTGTTCTTCAGAATGATAAAAGTTCCCAGATCCCAGGGACTTTTAGGCTGCTCCCACCACAGAGCTGGCCAGCGTCCTTTGAGGCAGAGAAATGCTAGGGGTAAGTCCATGAGGCGGGGCCTGTCTCCCGGGCTGGGAGCCTGGAGTCACTGAACCAGGAAGCCAGCCCAGTGCCCAGGGCTTCACTTTCCTGCTGCGTGTTCAGTTTTGAAAGAGAGGAATACTAATGAAGTTTGCTTAACCTCCTAAGTGAGTGTGTGTGTGCATGTGAATATATGCACGTACACACACACACACATACTCACACACACACACACACACACACACACACACCAGCCCCTGTAAACAAGGTTGCAGGTTCCAGAGAAGATGGCTCCCTCATCCTACAGAGAATTAAGACAAATCCTCATGAAGCAACGAGCAGAAGTCAGGGGAAAATCATTAACTCTGAATGAGAATCTCAGGAATTCATAAACATGATCTGAAATTAGCCATCTCCAGGGAAGGGTTCCAGAAGCCTATTTTGTAGGAAGAAATTTGAGGATCCACTGCCAATAAAATTAGAATCATTCCTGGAATGTTGCCAGGATATAGCTTACAAGATAGAAAAACAAGCTCAAATCATAGGAGTGTATTTAAACAAAAGAAAGAAAGAAAGAAAAGAATAGAACAGTCAGAAGATGGTCATGTTCTAAAAGAACTGCAGGAATAAGGGAATCAAAAACAATATGCTCCAAAACCCTTTAGAGAAGGTATGCTCGGGCTCCAGACAGTTGGCCTGGTTCTTTGGACAAAAGTGGTGAATTGGTCCTCTCTCCCTCTCTCTCTTCCTCCCTCTCTCTCTCCCTCTCTTTCTCCCTCTCTCTGTCCTCCCTCCATCCCTCTATCCATCCCTTTCTCTCTCTCTCCCTCTGTCTCTCCCTCCCTCCCTTTCTCCCTCTCTATCTTCCCCTTCCTCTCTCTCTCTCTCTCTCCCCTCCCCCTCACTCTCCCCCTCTCTCTCTCTGTCTCCCTGCCTGCTTCTCTGTCCCCTCCCTGCATCCCATACACATCATGGTAGAAACGCTCCTTAGGATCATCCCACGTCCTCTGTGGCCATCCACACCTGCCAACCTGCCCTCTGATCTGTATACTGTCCTGGTTTATTCTGCCCACCTGAAAAAGCTCAGTCATGCAGGTAGAAGATGCTGCTGTTCTATTTCCATGATGTCAATCGCCTAGAAATTAAGGGGAAAACCCATTCACT
>NW_016831086.1:0-564 GCF_001698545.2 Rhinopithecus bieti | reverse complement strand
CATGGACCGATCCACGAAGGGACCTTCGGGAGCACATAAAGGTCTATGGTGAAAAAGGAAATAACTTCAGATATAAGTGGAAAGAAGCTTTCTGTGAATCTGGTTTTTGCTATGTTCATTCGCCTCACATAGATGAAGCTTTGTTTTCATTACACAGCTTGGAAACTCCCTCGTGGATGGATCCGCGAAGGGATATTTGGGATCACATGCAGGCCTATGGTGAAATAGGAAATATAGTCAGATAAAAACTGGAGAGAAGCTTTCCGAGAAACTGCTTAGTGATGTGTGCATGCCACTCAGGGAGTTATAAATTTCTTCTCATAAGGCACAGTTTGAACACTGTTCCTGAAAAACCAAAAGAGTGATATTTGGAGGACATTCAAGACTATGGCAAAAAGTGAAATGTCGTCCAATAAAAAACAGAAAGAAGCACTCGAAGAAACTGCTCTCTGACATGTCCATTCCTTTAATAGGGTTAAAGCTTCCTCTACATTTCCCAGTTGGAAGTCGATCTTTAACAGTTCTGCAAAGGGATAGTAAGTGGCAACCAGAGGTCTGTGTTGA
>NW_016831085.1:0-1660 GCF_001698545.2 Rhinopithecus bieti | reverse complement strand
TAATTCGAGAGTTTTTTTTTTTTTGGGGGGGGGGTAAACTATACATTGGGGGAAACAAAACTCAGGCTTAACCAACTATATACTACAAATAACCTCTGATTATATAAACGGGAAATTTCCATCTTGATTGTACAAATTGAGAAACTACGTAACTGTACATAGCCTATTACTGAATTTGGTTTTCTTCATTATGCATCTTAAAAAACTCTTTCCGTCAAATCCCTTCCATAGACCATAAACTACAAACCATAGCTGGGTGCTCTACCATTTTTGAATCACTCTTTGATTAAATTCATTACTTTAGCGGTGATTGCCATAAATTTTTAATAGAAGAAAAGAGGGACTGGAAACCTCACTGGACTGAAACTCTCCCCATTCATGAGCCCGGAACCGGAGTCAGGATTCTCCCCTGACGCCCCTCCCGTGGTCCCTGCACAATCTGTGAGAGACGCGGCCCTGCGGGTGCAGAGCGGCCCAGAGAGGGCTCCAGGCCAGGGCACAGTCACAGCGCATGGAGGAGACAGGTTGCCCGGGGTCCCGCAGTCAGCGCAGCCGCCATCTTATGGCTGAAGGGGACTGAGGCCGAGCTAGGCAAGAAGAACTCCAGGCGCAGATTGTGGAGCTGACTGTGGGGACGCCCAAGTCCCGCCACAGCCACTTCCCACCGGTTCCAATCAGCCCCTTCCCTTTCTTGGGATGTCGGACCGGCACTCTCACCATTTCTAGGCTTCCAGGGGCACCTGGCATCTTAGCTGTGGCTCTCCCAACTCCGCAGGTTACAGGGCCACAGAGTATGAGGTCACAAAGCAGTGAAGACGAGACCGAAAACCGGCGCTGCAACGAGAAATAACGGCCCCGCCACCTCTCGGATGCCGCCTTTTCCGCTCCAGCTGCGTCCCTGATTGGACGGTTCCTAGACCAGAGTTTCTGATTGGATAATTCTTGAATCCCCGCCTCCTCAGACCCTGAGTGACAGAAGATGTGATCGGATGCTGGACTGAATGAAGACCGATGGGCTGCGCGGTGGCTCACGCCTAGTAATCCCAGCACTTTGGGAGGGAAGCCCAGGCGGGTGGATCACCAGAGGTTAGGAGTTGGAGACCAGGCTGGACAACATGGCAAAACCCCGTCTCTACTAAAAATAAAAATTAGCGGGGCGTGGTGGCGGGCGCCTGTAATCCCAGCTACTCCGGAGGCTAAGGCATGAGAATCGCTTGAACTCGGGAGGCGGAGGTTGCAATGATCCGAGATCACCCATTCTGGGTGAGAGAGAGAGAGAGTCTGTCCCCCCGCCAAAAAAAAGAAAGAAAAGAGTGACAGTCTAGGCTGCAGCAGCCTTTTCAGGCAGGGCTTCCTCCCTGAGCTAAGTAAGCCAGGCCAACCCCAGAGGGTATTTGCATTTAACCTTTTGTATAAGGTCATATTCTTTTATAAATGATACATTATATGGTTATTCACAAATGAGAAGAATATAATAAAAATTATCTAAAATTTTCTGATTTTATGTCCTTCCTGACTTCTGTTTTTTTCATCAGATTTCCTGAGGTTTTAAAAAGAAGGCAATCCTCTGAAATAAAATGTGAGCTACATGTGAATTTTAAATTTTCTAGTAGCCAAACTTTAAAAAGAAAAAACAAACAGGCCGGGCGCGGTGGACCAA
>NW_016831084.1:0-563 GCF_001698545.2 Rhinopithecus bieti | reverse complement strand
CCTCGTCACCACAAGCTTCATTGCGTTCACAAGTATCCCAGTACAGATTTCCAGAAAACTGTGTTAGCAAACTGATCACTGAAGAGAAAAGTGTAACTATGTGAGTTGCATTCACACATCGGAATGCCGTTTATCAAAAGGCTTCTTTCCAGTTTTGATCTGAGGATATTTCCTTTTTCACCATAGCTCTCAATGAGCTCCCAAATATCACTTTGCAGAACACAAGATAACAGAGTTAGCAAATCTTCCAAGAAGGGAAGTGTGGAACTGTGTGTGATGAAGTCACACAAGAGAAAGCAATCTCTCAATAAGCTTCTCTCCAGTTATTATCTGAGGCTAT
Source organism: Rhinopithecus bieti (assembly GCF_001698545.2). Lineage (NCBI taxonomy): Eukaryota > Metazoa > Chordata > Mammalia > Primates > Cercopithecidae > Rhinopithecus > Rhinopithecus bieti. The sequence continues at coordinate 223 of NW_016831084.1, read as the reverse complement.
TTCCTTTTTCACCGTGGGTCTCCTATGGGCACCGAAATCTCACTTTGCAGATTCCACGAAAAGAGTGTTAGCAAACGGCTTCCTGAGAACTAAGCTGTTACTCTGTGAATGGAATTCACAGATCACAAAGAAGTTTCTCAGAAAGCTTCTTTCACATTTTGAACTGATGATATTTCCTTTTTCAGCGTCGGCCTCAAGGCGATCCAAAGAAGTCCTTCTCAGG
>NW_016831083.1:0-559 GCF_001698545.2 Rhinopithecus bieti | reverse complement strand
ATGAAAATGGGCAACCAGCAGCCTTTGGGGCCACTCTGCCTATGGAGCAGCCATTCTTTTTTCTTTTTTTTGAGATGGAGTCTCGCTCTGTTGGCCGAACTGGAATGCAGTGGCATGATCTTGGCTCACTACAACCTCCATCTCCTGGGTTCAAGCGATTCTCCTGCCTCAGCCTTCCTAGTAGCTGGGATTACAGGCACCTGCCACCACGCCAAGTTAATTTTTTGTATTTTAGTGGCGACAGGGTTTTGCCATGTTGGACCAGGCTGGTCTCGAACTTCTCACCTCAGGTCATCCACCTGCCTCGGCATCCCGAAGTTATAGGATTACAGGAGTGAGCCACTGCGCCCGGCCAGAGTAGCCATTCTTTTATTCTTTTTCTTTCCTAATAAACTTGCTTGCACTTTATGGACTCGCCCCAAATTCTTTCTTCTGTGAGATCCAAGAAACCTCTCTTGGGGTCTGGATCGGAACCCCTTTCCAGTAACAAACTTGCTTAACCTCTCAGACCCTTCCTCTCTTCATCTGTAACCAAAGACAAAGCCTCCCCCGAGGTTCC
>NW_016831082.1:0-561 GCF_001698545.2 Rhinopithecus bieti | reverse complement strand
TCGCCATTCTAACTGGTGTGAGATGGTTTGGTTTTGATTTGCATTCCTCTGGTGGCCAGTGATGATGAGCATTTTTTCATGTGTCTCTTGACTACATAAATGTCTTCTTTTGAGAAGTGTCTGTTCATATCCTTTGCCCACTTTTTGATGGGGTTGTTTGATTTTTTCTTGTAAATTTTTTTTAAGTTCTTTGTAGATTGTGGATATTAGCCCTTTGTCAGATGGGTAGATTGTAAAATTTTTTCTCCTATTCTGTAGGTTGCCTGTTCACTCTGATGGTAGTTTCTTTTGCTGTGCAGAAGCTCTTTAGTTTAATTAGATCCCATTTGTCAATTTTGGCTTTTGTTGCTTTTGGTGTTTTAGACATGAAGTCCTTGCCCATGCCTATGTCCTGAATGGTATTGTCTAGGTTTTCTTCTAGGGTTTTTATGGTTTTAGGTCTGACATTTAAGTCTTTAATCCATCTTGAATTAATTTTCGTATAAGGTGTAAGGAAGGGATCCAGTTTTGGCTTTCTATGTATGGCTAGCCAGTTTTCCCAGTGCCATTTATTAAATAGGG
>NW_016831081.1:0-564 GCF_001698545.2 Rhinopithecus bieti | reverse complement strand
TGATTTAAAAGAGAATGCAATGAAAATCTTATGCCGAAAAAGATAGACAGCCTAGATAGAATGGATGAAGTCCTAGAATGACAAAAACTAAAATAGTCTAAAGGAGAAATAAAAAATATAAATAGATCTATGGAAGGTTACAAGATTGGATTGTAATTTTAAAACCTTACAATAAAAATCTCATCTCAGCTAGCTTCCCAGGTGAATCAAACACTCTGAGAAATGAGTATCAATCGTTCACCCACTGCTGCAGAAAATAAAAGGGGGAGAGAACACTTCCCAATTCATTTTACAAACAGGATTACTCTGACACCAAAACTGAATCACAAAACAATATAGACCAGTATCTTTGTTTTATAAAATCAAAAATCTTCAACAAAATACTGCCAAGTTGAACCCACCAACATATAAAATAGATCATGCACTGTGTGCAGATGTGATTGACCCCAGGAAGGCACCATTGATTTAATATTTGAAAAATCAATGAATGCAAACACCATAGTAATATAGTAAAAGACCAAAATATATGAGCATCTCAACAGACGGAAAGCATTTGAGAAAATA
>NW_016831080.1:0-3017 GCF_001698545.2 Rhinopithecus bieti | reverse complement strand
GTTGTTTTTTCTTTTCTTTCTTTCTTTCTTTTTTTTTTTTTTTTTGAGGCAGAGTCTCACTCTGTCACCCAGGCTGGAGTGCAGTGGCGGGATCTCAGCTTACTGCAACCTCCAGTACCTGGGTTCAAGCAATTCACCTGTCTCAACCTCCTGAGTAGCTGGAACTATAGGCACCCACCACCACACCTGGCTAATTTTGTATTTTAGTAGACGCAGGGTTTCACCATGTTGTCCAGGCTGGTATTGAACTCCCGACCTCAAATGAGCCAAATGATCCACCCACCTCCACCTCCCAAAGTGCTGGGATTATAGGCGTGAGCCACCACACCCAACCTACATTATCTCTTATATGCTAGAACCACACTGAATTGATTACCTGTGTAGTAACTTTTGAAATTGAGAAATGTGAGTTCAATTTTGCTCTTCTTTTTCAAGAATGCTTTGGCTATTCTAGGTGCTTTGCATCTCCGTGTAAATTTGTCAATTTCTGCAAAAAGGCAACTGGGATTTTGATAGGGATTGCATTGAATCTGTTGATCCATTTGGGAGAGTATTGCCATCTTGTTCATATGAAACCTTCCAATCCATAAACACAGGATGTCTTTCCATTTATTTAAGTCTTCCCTGGGCTCTTGCAGAGCCTTATCATTTGCATCCTTCTAGATTTCTAGAAATATGTGGAAGCTTTGCAAAGTCCCCTATGAATATTTCATTCCCAGGCTTTTCCTTTTAAGTGTTTTTTTGGTCCACTTCTTGTTTGTCTCAACTGTTATCGCTGCTTCAAGCAGTTGTAATGTTAAACAATTGTTATTGATTACTTTTGACAAATGGCCCTGGGGAAAAGGCTGTTCTGAGTCAGGTCAAATAAAGACAAGGTTTTAGAACAGAATTTTCCAGGGAACTGCCAGATTTGTCAAAAAATAACAGCTGTCTGAGAAGAGTGTTTTTGGGAGTTCCCAACCCATTTTGCCCCCTCCAGTGGCTGCTAGGCTGCTGGTTTTCACCATGACTGGGGGGCTGTTTGTTCTCCATCCTCTGCTGAGTTAAGGAGGAATAGGAATAGGACAAATTAAAATGCCACAGAGTTCACTGTGCTTACTGAGATCAGCCTTTTGTTGTTGTTGTTGTAAATGAACACTTCTCTTTGGTTAATTTCCAGAGTTCTAAAAAAGTTGTATTTGACCTTTATGGCCAGCGTTGCCACTACTTTTATGGAGGAGTTGTATTCAGAGGTCTTTACCATTTCCATTATCACCTGTCGCCCTTTCCATCCACCTCTGTCTTACCATTCATTTTTGAGTAAGTCACTTTGTTTCTCTGAGTTTCTGTTTCTTTTCTTCTTTCTTTTCTTTCTTTTTTTTTTTTTTTTTTTTTTTTTTTTTTTTTTTTTGAGATGGAGTCTCACTCTGCCACCCAGACTGGAGTACAGTGGTGCAATCTCGGCTTACTACAACTTCCGACTCATTGGTTCAAGTGATTCTCCTGCCTCAGCCTCATGAGTAGCTGGGACTACAGGCACACACCACCACACCCAGCTAATTTTTGCATTTTTAATAGACACAGGATTTTGCCATGTTGGCCAGGCTGGTCTCGAATTCCTGACCTCAAGCAATCCGCCTGCCTCAGCCACCCAAATTGCTGGGATAACAGGCATGAGCCACTGCACCTGTCCCTGCTTCTTTACTAGGAAAAAAATGGAGATAATCATTCCTCAGAGAATTGTAAAGATCAAATTACACACACACACACACACACAGACATACACACTTCCACTGAAGAAACTACAAAAAAAAAAAAAAATACAAATAAGATTGCAACTGCTATGCCCACTGTTAGAAAGACTGTAAGTCCCTCTGCATTCTATCTGATGGGAATCCAGGAATGTGAATCCACCTCATTGTTTTTGGATATACAAGCAGTTTATCACTTTGGATAGTATTGGTTACTGAAAATCCTCTTGCCCTAGAGTCCAAACTGTAGAAAATTGGGAAAGCCCCTTTGTCTCCCTTTGCTGTAGAATGAAGGATAAATCAAGAATTTGAGGCGAAGAGCAGGGAAGTGATTTGTTTAAGGCTATGCAGCTGATAATTTACAGACTCAGTATTGATTCCTTAGCCAGACTGACTTGCTCTTTCAGTTATGTCATTTTGTCTCCCAAAAGGCCAGAGAGTGGGAATAACAGAGTGCTTTTGGTACAACTTGTTCTTTGTCATTTGTATTATTTTTAGAGACAGTGTGGTAAGATGGGTAATCTGACCCAAAGCCGTGAGATAAAAATAATATTTTGTTTAGAATTAAAGCATTATTAGTATCAGCTTAGTGAAAATAAGCAAGGAACTTATTTATCTTTAAGAAAAAATCCTATTAGTTTATTGTAGACTTCAGACAAGATTGAAGCACCCTTAGAAAGTGGATTAGGAAATGTTCCCAGAAATCTATACTACTAAGCTGTTTCTAGGGATCAGATTAGTTGCTTTCAATCTACTAAGTTTATTTTATTTCTCAATTTGCCAAGTATGTCTTAGAGTAAGTTTATCAGGAATAGTATGAAGGTAGTAGATTTTCTGGACCCTTACATACTTGGAATGTGTTTCTGTTGCCTTCACGCATGAACCAAGTAGACTCAGCTGGGCATAGATACTTGGGTTACAAACATTTCCGCTTTTTTTTTTTTTTTTTTGAGACGGAGTCTTGCTCTGTCGCCCAGGCTGGAGTGCAGTGGCCGGATCTCAGCTCACTGCAAGCTCCGCCTCCCGGGTCCACGCCATTCTCCTGCGTCAGCCTCCCGAGTAGCTGGGACCACAGGCGCCCGCCACCGCACCCGGCTAATTTTTTGTATTTTTAGTAGAGACGGGGTTTCACTGTGTTAGCCAGGATGGTCTCGATCTCCTGACCTTGTGATCCGCCCGCCTCAGCCTCCCAAAGTGCTGGGATTACAGGCGTGAGCCACCGCGCCTGGCCACATTTCCGCTTTTAAGACACAGACATAGTTCCGTTTGTTAACACAGAGTTGCAAC
>NW_016831079.1:0-1435 GCF_001698545.2 Rhinopithecus bieti | reverse complement strand
TGCAGTGGTGCGATCTCGGCTCACTGCAACATCAGCCTCCCAGGTTCAAGTGATTCTCTTCCCTCAGCCTCCCGAGTAGCTGGGATGACAAGCACGCACTACAATGCCCAGTTAATTTTTGTATTTTTGGTAGAGACGGGGTTTCACCATGTTGGCCAGGCTGGTCTCGAACTCCTGACCTCAGGTGATCTGCCCACTTCAGCCTCCCAAAGTGCTGGGATTACAGGCGTGAGCCACCACACCCGGCCTCTAGCCCTTATTTCTAACTTGCTATAAGTAGATCACATATTTACAGTCGAAGATGAACTGTGTAAGCTGATGTACTGTATTTGGAACACATCTCCAGTTAACATTTTGGAAATTACAATGAAGTAAATATTTGTGTGTTAATATAAAAAGGGAAAAACTAGGAGTTATACTTGATATCATAGGAACAACAAAAAGCTACTGCAAATTACTACTCGTAATTTCTAATTTCAGTTTTATTCAATAAAGTTTCCAGAGTTTTAAAGCTGGAAAAGCTGAGGACACATAACTCTCTAAGCAGTGGAGACACGGCCTGGACCTAAGTTTATCTGCCTATACAACACATTTTACTTCTACTATATACACTCCGCAAGTGGATCTCAAGTTCGAAAGGATTTTCTAGAATTACTAAAGCATAGCACCACAATTCAAAGTATGCAATAATAACTCTACTGTTTCCTTTTACACTGAAACAGGATGTACTTAATACTGCCTTCTGTAAGCTGATGTTCTATTAATATTCTTAAAATACTTACTTATAGTAACAAATGTCAGTCCCCATACGAATCCACCACGGTCTGGCATTTAATGCTTCCTGAACCGAATACATGAGTGGTTGCATACCTTTGAAAGAAAAAAGACAGAAAATTATTTTCAGAATTTTTGAATTAAAAATTAATCTTGCCTTTGTAGAAAGCACCAAACATTCAGGAAAGCAGAAATAAACTACATTTCAGTGTTTTAGTAGGTATTTTAAAAATCTGATGCATTTCTTAAACATCCCAAGTCAATCAGTTACATGCTTTTATATTTTAGTTTAATAATACAGGATTACAACTTTAGAGTGAAAAGTCATTAAACTCTTTTCTATTAAATTTTCTACATGAAATCAATTAAAGATAACATATTCCTTATAAAAAGTGAAACAGTCAAAACATACGTAAAGACATAATGTAACTCTCCGTGGATTTCCATCTACACTGAAATTAATGGGAAAACGCCACCAAAATGGCATGTTTGCTTTCTTCCCCACTCTTCTCCATGAGGTATGTGTTCGTAGGAGAGAAAAGGAAGACGGACTCAAAAATATAAAGTATATTTTCTTGGGTATTCTTAGAAATATGTTTTCCACATGAACTTTAAAATCATCTTACCTAATTTCTAAATGATATACTAGGTTTCTAGATTG
>NW_016831078.1:0-4558 GCF_001698545.2 Rhinopithecus bieti | reverse complement strand
AAATTATAAAATATAAACAATACATATTAGTGTATACATTATAGAAATTCATTAATATTCTCACTACGTGCTTTATTCTCTAAACTGTATAAGGAATACACCTTCATGTCAGATAATCATATGATCGATAAGTATATTAAATTGCTTTATTTTAGTTTAGTTTTTTTTTTTTTTTTTTTTTTTGAGATGGAGTCTCGCCTCATCACCCAGGCTGGAGTGCAGTGGCGTGATCTTGGCTCACTGCAGCCTCCGCCTCCTGGGTTCAAGCAATTCTCATGCCCCAGGCTCCGGAGCAGCTGAGATTACAGGTGTGCGCCACCATGCCTGGCTAATTTTTGTATTTTAGTAGAGCTGGGGTTTGACCATGTTGGCCAGGCTGGTCTCGAACTCCTGATCTCTGGTGATCTGCCCACGTTGGTCTCCCAAAGTGCTGGAATTACAAGTGTGAGCCACTGCACCCAGCCTTTTAGTTTTTGAGACAGGATCTTACTCTGTTACCCCAAGCTGGAGTGCAGTGGCACGATCATGGCTCACTTCAGCCTTGACTCCAAGTGCAAGTGATCCTTTTACCTCAGCCTCCCGAGCAGCTGAGATGACAGGTGTGTGCCACCATGCTTAGCTAATTTCTTTTTTTTTTTTTTTTTGAGACGGAGTCTTGCTCTGTTACCCAGGCTGGAGTGCAGGGGCGTGATTTCGGCTCACTGCAACCTCCCCCTCCTGGATTCAAACGATTCTCTTGCCTCAGCCTGCAGAGTAGCTGGGATTACAGGTGCCCACCACCACGCCCAGCTAATTTTTGTATTTTTATTAGAGACAGTGTTTCACCATGTTGGCCAGGCTGGTCTCGATCTCCTGATCTCAGGTGATCCACCTGCCTTGGCCTCCCAAAGTGCTGGGATTGCAGGCATGAGCCACTGTGCCTGGCCATGCCCAGCTAATTTTTAAATTTTTTGTAGAAATGGTGTCCCATTATATTGCCTAGACTGGTCTCAAGCTCCTGGAGTTAGTCAGTCATCCTGCCTCAGCCTCCCAAAGTGCTGGGATTACAGGCGTGAGCAGCTGTGCTCAACCAAATTGTATAATTTTTAAAAATGTTTTTTAACTCAAAGAACATTGCAGAAATATACAGAACTTTTATATACCCTTTTTACAGATTTACCAGTATTTAACATTTTGCTTGTATTTGCTTTATTTTTGTGTACCTTGAGATTTATTTTTTGTGAACCATTTGAAAGGTAGGTTAAAATACATCATGCTTCTTTACTCTTTAATATATGTGTATTTCCTAAGAAGAAGAATATTCTGTTATATAACCATGGTAGAGCTATCAAGTTTAAGAAATTTAACCTGGCTACAATAATTGAATCCATGTGGCATTTCATCAGTTTTCCCAATAATGTCCTTGGTAGCATTTCCCCTGCAGTACAGGACCTGGTCCAGGGTCACATACTACATGTAGTTGTCAAATCATTTTTTTTTTTTTGAGACTCTCACTCTGTCGTCCAGGCTGCAGTGCAGTGGTGTGTGATCTCAGCTCACTGCAACCTCTGCCTCCCAGGTTCAAGTGATTCTTGTGCTCCAGCCTCCCAAGGAGCTGGGATTACAGATGTGCACCACCACACCTTGCTAATTTTTATATTTTTAGTAGAGATGGGGTTTTACCATGTTGGCCAGGCTGGTTTTGAACTCCTGACCTCAGGTAATCTGCCTGCCTTGGTGTCCCAAAGTGCTGGGATTACAGATGTGAGCCACCACACCCGGCAAATCATCAGTTTTAATAGATATAGATGTATCTTATGGATGTATTTCATTTGTTTTCTACTGATTGTCATATAGGTTGTTGGTAATCTTTTTAAAGGTTTTGTCACTTAACATCGTGTTATTTTTATTTTATTTTATTTTATTTATTTTTTTTTTGAGACAGAGTCTCGCTGTGTCACCCAGGCTGGAGTGCAGTGGCGCAATCTTGGCTCACTGCAAGCTCTGCCTCCTGGGTTCATACCATTCTCCTGCCTCAGCCTCCCAAGTAGCTGGGACCACAGGCACGCGCCACCACGCCCGGCTAATTTTTTATATTTATAGTAGAGACGGGGTTTCCCTGTGTTAGCCAGGATGGTCTCGATCTCCTGACCTCGTGATCCACCTGCCTCAGCCTCCCAAAGTGCTAGGATTACAGGTGTGAGCCACCGCGCCTGGCCTATTTTTATTTTGTTTTTTTGAGACAGGGTCTTGCTCTGTCACCCGGGCTGGAATGCAGTGGCACGATACGCATATGTCACCATGCCTGGCTAGTTTTTGCATTTTTTTGTAGAGACAAGGTTTCACCACGTTGCCCAGGCTGGTCGTGAACTCCTGGCCTCAAGTGATCTTCCCGCCTCGGTCTCCCAGAGTGCTGGGATTACAGGTGTGAGCCACCATACCCAGCCCATAAGTGTTTTTTATTTATTTATTCTATATTTGAGACAGAGTCTCTCTCTGTTGCCTAGGCTGGAGTGCACTGGCATGATCTTGGCTCACTGCAATCTCCACCTCCCAGGTTCAAGCAGTTCTTCCTGCCCCAGCCTCCTGAGTAGCTGGGATTACAGGCATGTATCACCACACCTAGCTAATTTTTGTATAGTAGAGACAGGGTTTTGCCATGTTGCCCAGGCTGGTCTTGAGCTCCTAAGCTGAAGTGATCCGCCTACCTTGGCCTCTCAAAGTGCTAGGATTACAGGTGTGAGCCACTACATCTGGCTCTTATCTTAAAATATATTTGCAAACATGGAAATAGTGGGTGTAAAGATAAGATTCGCCAGACGCAGTGGCCCATGCCTATAATCCCGGCACTTTGGGAGGCCGAGGCGGGTGGATCACTAGGTCAGGAGATCGAGACCATCCTGGCCAACATGGTAAAACCCTGTCTCTACTAAAAATACAAAAATTAGCCAGGCGTGGTGGCATGCACCTGTAATCCCAGCTACTCAGGAGGCTGAGACAGGAGAATTGCTTGAACCTGGGAGGCGGAGGTTGCAGCGAGATTGTGCTACTGCACTCCAGCCTGGGCAACAGAGCGAGACTCCACCTCAAATAAGTAAATGGGCAACAGAGCGAGACTCCACCTCAAATAAATAAATAAATAATAACTAACTAACAGATCCATTTTCTCTTTTTTCTTCCCAATAAGAAAGTTGGTCCTAAAATGCTGGATCATGAAGGAAAAGAAGTCCCAGGAAACCGAGGTTACAAGTACTTTGGAGCAGCAAAAGATTTGCCTGGTGTTAGAGAGCTGTTTGAAAAAGAACGTAAGTAACTAAGTTTGTGACAGTTTTAGCCTTTCGTTGGTAATAATCATAGGAGTAGATATGCTATATGCTAACTGCTCTTACTTTTTCTTAGTTGCATAACAGCCTTATAGTGTAGGAATTATTGTTCCCAGATTTCAACTGAGAATTCTTAAGAACTAGGATGGAATCATAGGCCCATGACATACAACTGGGGCTGGAAAGTGCACCCAGGATTGGCTGGTGCAGGATTCTGCCTTTGGCAGGTGCTAATCTGTCAGTCTGGACAAGGAGTTTCCTTATTTGAAGTTTCCCAGAACGATTGGGGCAGGTTCTGAAGTTCATTGAATCCGGTTCATGTTTTAGTTACTTATTAGTTGAAAAAATGATAACCAATGAACAAATAAAATCTTGGGCCAAACTCTAACATGTAAAAATGGAGAAAAGTAAGACCGGGCACTGTGGCTCATGCTTGTAATCCCAGCACTTTGGGAGGCCGAGGTGGGCAGATCACCTGAGGTAAGGAGTTTGAGACCAGCCTGGCCAACATGGTAAAACCCCGTCTCTACTAAACTTATAGAATTAGCTGGACATGGTGGTGCATGCCTGTAATCCCAGCTGCTCAGGAGGCTCAGGCAGGAGAAATGCTTGAATCTGGGGGGTGGAGGTTGCGGTGAGCCGAGATCACAAAATTGCACTACAGCCTGGACGACAAGAGTGAAAGTCCATCTCAAAAAAAAAAAAAAAGGAGAAAAGTGGAGCTGCTTTGTGTGAATCCAGTAGGGCACCTCCACCTCTCCTCCTTTCAGCCAAACCTCCAGAATATATTCTGGAGGTTTTGAAACTGTTAGTTTGAAACTGTTAGTCTGGAGTTTTAGTCTGTTTAAATTTTGTGTTTTAGAAAGGTAGTCAGCACTTCATAGGAAAAAGTATGAGAGGCAGAGAAGAATGATGCCAGTATTTTCACCATTATTAGCGTTTTGTTATGTCTCCTTTTAGTTGGTTTTTCTATTTATTTATTTTTTTTTTTTTGAGACGGAGTCTCACCCAGGCTGGAGTGCGGTGGCACCATCTCGGCTCACTGCAAGCTCCGCCTCCTGGGTTCATGCCATTCTCCTGCCTCAGCCTCCGAGTAGCTGGGACTACAGGCACGCACCACCACGCCCGGCTAATTTTTTGTATTTTTAGTAGAGACGGGGTTTCACCGTGTTAGCCAGGATGGTCTCGATCTCCTGACCTCGTGATCCGCCCGCCTCGGCCTCCCAAAGTGCTGGGATTACAGGCTTGAGCCACCG
>NW_016831077.1:0-563 GCF_001698545.2 Rhinopithecus bieti | reverse complement strand
AAAGACTTCCTATTTTTCCACATCACTCTCCAGCACCTGTTGTTCCCTGACTTCTGAATGATCACCATTCTACTGGTGTGAGATGGTATCTCATTGTGGTTTTGATTTGCATTTCTCTGATGGCCAGTGATGATGAGCATTTTTTCATGTGTCTGTTGGCTGCATAAATGTCTTCTTTTGAGAAGTGTCTATTCATATCCTTCACCCACATTTTGATGGGGTTGTTTTCTTTTTTCTTATAAATTTGTTTGAGTTCTCTGTAGATTCTGGATATTAGCCCTTTGTCAGATGAGTAGATTACAAAAATTTTCTCCCTTTCTGTAGGTTGCCTGTTCATTCTGATGGTAGTTTTTTTGTTTGTTTGTTTGTTTTCTTATTGCTGTGCAGAAGCTCTTTAGTTTAATTAGAACCCATTTGTCAATTTTGGCTTTTGTTGCCATTGCTTTTGGTGTTTTAGACATGACGTCCCTGCCCATGCATACGTCCTGAATGGTATTGCCTAGGTTTTCTTCTAGGGTTTTGATGGTTTTAGACCTAACAGTTAAGTCTTTAGTCAATCTTTA
>NW_016831076.1:0-1396 GCF_001698545.2 Rhinopithecus bieti | reverse complement strand
GAAGCCCACTTGATCATGGTGGATAAGCTTTTTGATGTACTGCTGGATTCAGTAGACCAGTATTTTTTTGAGGATATTTGCATCAATGTTCATCGGGGATATTGGTCTAATATTCTCTTTCTTTGTTGTGTCTCTGCCAGGCTTTGGTATCAGGATGATGTTGGCCTCATAAAATGAATTAGGGAGGATTCTCTCTTTTTCTATTGATTGGAATAGTTTCAGAAGGAATGGTACCAGCTCCTCTTTGTACCTCTGGTAGAATTCGACTGTGAATCCATCTGGTCCTGGACTTTCTTTGGTTGGTAGGCTATTAATTATTGTCTCAATTTCAGAGCCTGTTATTGTTCTATTCAGGGATTCGATGTCTTCCTGGTTTAGTCTTGGGAGCGTGTATGTGTCCAGGAATTTATCCATTTCTTCTAGATTTTCTAGTCTATTTGCATAGAGGTGTTTATAGTATTCTCTGATGGTAGTTTGTATTTCTGTGGGATCAGTGATGATATCCCCTTTGTCATTTTTTTATTGCGTCTATTTGATTCTTCTCTCCTTTCTTCTTTATTAGTTTATCTAGTGGTCTATCAATTTTGTTGATCTTTTCAAAAAAACAGCTCCTGGATTCCTTGATTTTTTGAAGCTTTTTTGTGTCTCCATCTCCTCCAGTTCTACTCTAATCTTAGTTATTTCTTGCCTTTTGATAACTTTTGCACGTGTTTGCTCTTGCTTCTCTAGTTCTTTTAATTGTGATGTTAGGGTGTCAATTTTAGATCTTTACTGCTTTCTCTTGTGGGCTTTTAGTGCTATAAATTTACCTTACACACTGCTTTAAATGTGTCCCAGAAATTCTGGTACATTGTGTCATTGTTCTCATTGGTGTCACAGAACATCTTTATTTCTGCCTTCATTTTGTTATGTACCCAGTAGTCATTCAGGAGCAGGTTGTTCAGTTTCCATGCAGTTGAGTAGTTTTGAGTGAGTTTCTTATCCTGAGCTCTAGTTTGATTTTACTGTGGTATGAGAGACAGTTTGTTATAATTTCTGTTCTTTTACATTTGCTGAGGAGTGTTTTACTTCCAACTATGTGGTCAATTTTGGAATAAGGGCAATGTGGTGCTGAGAAGAATGTATAATCTGTTGATTTCGGGTGGTGAGTTCTGTAGAAGTCTATTAGGTCAGCTTGTTGCAGATCGGAGTTTGATTCCTGGATATCCTTGTCAACTTTCTCTCTCATTGATGTGTCTAATGTTGAAAGTGGGGTGTTAAAGTCTCCCATTATTATTGTGTGGGAGTCTAAGTCTCTTTGCAGGTCTCTAAGAACTTGCTTTATGAATCTGGGTGCTCATGTATTGGATACATATATATTTAGGATAGTTACTTCTTCTTGTTGAATTGATCCCTT
>NW_016831075.1:0-1430 GCF_001698545.2 Rhinopithecus bieti | reverse complement strand
TAATGCTATCCCTCCCCAGGCCCCATCCCCAGCAGACCCCGGTTTGTGATGTTCCCCTCCCTGTGCCCATGTGTTCTCATTGTTCAACTCCCGCTTATGAGTGAGAACACACGGTGTTTGGTTTTCTCTTCTTGTGTTACTTTGCTGAGAATGATGGCTTCCAGTTTCATCCATGTCCCTGCAAAGGACATGAAGTCATCCTTTTTTATGGCTGCATAGTATTCCATGGTATATATGTGCCACATTTTCTTTATCCAGTCTATCATTGATGGGCATATGAATTGGTTCCAAGACTTTGCTATTGTGAACACTGCTGCAATAAACATACCTGTGCATGTGTCTTTATAGTAGAATGATTTATACTCCTTTGGGTATATAGCCAGTAACGGGATTGCTGGGCCAAATGGTATTTCTAGTTATAGATCCTTGAGGAATCGCCACACTGTCTTCCACAATGGATGAACTAATCTACACTCCCTCCAACAGTGTTCGTTTTTCTCCACATCCTCTCCAGTATCTGTTATTTCATGACTTTTTAATGATTGCCATTCTAACTGGCGTGAGATAGTATGTTATTGTGGTTTTGATCTGCATTTCTCTAATGACCAGTGATGATGAGCATTTTTTCATAAGTTTGTTAGCTACATAAATGTCTTCTTTTGAGAAGTGTCTGTTCATCTCCTTCACCCATTTTTTGATGGGGTTGTTTGTTTTTTTCTTGTAAATTTGTCTGAGTTATTTGTAGGTTCTGGATATTAGCCCTTTGTCAGATGGAGAGATTGTAAAATTTTCCCCAATCTGTAGGTTGCCTGTTCAATCTGATGATAGTTTATTTGCTGTGCAGAAGTTCTTTAGTTTAATTAGATCCCATTTGTCTATTCTGGCTTTTGTTGCCATTGCTTTTTGTGTTTTAGTCATGAAGTCTTTGCCCATGCCTGTGCCCTAAATGGTATTGCCTAGGTTTTTTCTAGGGTTTTTATGGTGTTAGGTCTTACATTTAAGTCTTTAATCCATCTTGAGTTAATTTTTGTATAACATGTAAGGAAGGGATCCAGTTTCAGCTTTCTGCATATGGCCAGCCAGTTTTCCCAGCACCATTTATTAAATAGGAAATCATTTCCCCATTTCTTGTTTTTGTCAGGTTCATCAAAGATCAGATGGTTGTAGATGTGTGGTGTTATTTCTGAGGCCTCTGTTCTGTTCCATTTGTCTATATGTCTGTGTTGGTACAGGACCATGCTGTTTTGGTTACTGTAGCCTTGTAGTATAGTTTGAAGTCAGGTAGAGTGATGCCTCCAGCTTTGTTCTTTTTGCTTAGGATTGTCTTGGCTATGTGGGCTCTTTTTTGGTTCCATATGAAATTTAAAGTAGTTCTTTCCAATTCTGTGAGGAAAGTCAGTGGTGGCTTGATGGGGATAGCATTGAACCTA
>NW_016831074.1:0-1322 GCF_001698545.2 Rhinopithecus bieti | reverse complement strand
TTGTATAGCCGTTCAGAGCTCTAATTTTTTATTTTAATTTTGGGTTTATGCATATTTTTAAAGTGGTTAGATAAATAGCTATAGTAATTTTAGAGAAACTGCATGAAAAAAGATCTGTTTATTAAATAAGTTTTTTATTACTATTGTCTTAATGTAAAACAAATACACATTTTCTAATGATATAATTCATGAATTTGTACTTAACCTGCTTCTTAGCAAAATTTCTAATGACATAATTCATGAATTTCTACTTAACCTGCTTCATAGCAAAAGATTCAGAAGAGAAATAAAAAATGAGAAAAATTGCTTAAAGTATATACAATAATATCTATTGATTTAGACTAAAAAGAAGTTATTTTATTCAAAATAAGAACGTGAAAGGCCAAAGAATATTTTTGCGAACTTCAGTTTTAATATTTAAAAATACTTTATAATAGATTGTGGCAAATAGTACAAGTAGAATTCTGATTTACTTTAATTAAAATAGTTAAGTGTATTATGCATTGAAATTTATTATTGAAAATAATATATCTATTTTATTCAGTAATTTCAATAATGTATTCAATAATACATTATTGAAAACATATGTATATTAACAAATATTAATGTAATATATAAATGTATGCAATGTATACGATATACAAATATGTATATATACACATTAAATTGGTAGCTCACTACAGGGTTGACATGTGTCTTTCTTTCAAATGACATCAAATTACGATTTTTAAAATGAGGGAGATTTTATAACATAGCAAATAGTTTTGGCTGAGATGTCAATGATAATCTTTCTGAATCAATGTAAATCACCATTTACCCATTAGATTTTGATTTTTCCTCAGGATTTTTATAAACATTTGCTCTAGAATAGGATTTTTACAGAAAATTATAATCCTGCTGGCTATCCAGCATGTTAGAAGCATCTACTCCACTAATCTTAAATTTGCCCTTTTCACCAAGTCTGATTTACACGCCAAACTTTACAAATACCTCTGTAAAAATTTTCTTTTAACTCAAAATAGTAGCACTACACTGAGTTGTTTACAAATAAATGACTCGTTAATTTACTAACAATGAAAAAGTGGACTTAATATTTTATAAGTGCAATTATTTCTAATAAAGCCAGTTCATACTCCTTTTGCACTGAACTTGGCTCCCAGAGCCCTTTGGACAATTGGAAGCATTAAATCTACAATCAGAGGACAAAGAGCTGGAATCATGAAGGATATTCAAAAGCATATGCCAAGACACTAAAGGCAATTCAATACAAATTTAGAAACCTTAGACATTGCTATTGTTTTGGTTCTGCAACACTCTTTCAG
>NW_016831073.1:210729-242072 GCF_001698545.2 Rhinopithecus bieti | reverse complement strand
CTGAAAAAAAAAAAAAAAGAAATATACAGGACAGGCCACCAAGCTGAAAACTCAGGCAAGTGTTGATATTACAATCTTGAGTCCAGAGTTTTTTGGGTGAGCCAGTAAGCAGCAAACTCAGACAGGACTTTGTTGTAGTCTGGAGTTTGAAACCTGAAGGGAATGCCGGACGGCTGAAAACTCAGAAGGGATTTCTATTTTGAAATATTGAGGCAGAATTTCTTTGCCCTGGGAAACAAGAGATTATGCTCTTAAGGTCTTCCACTGATTGGATGAGTTCCGCTCATTATTGAGGGTAATCTACTCTACTTAAAGTCAGCTTATTGTAGACATTATTGTCGACTAGTCACACCTACAAAATATCTTCACAGCAACATCTTAGTTGTGTTTGAGTAAATTATAGGGCATAGCCTAATCAAATTGACACATATAATTAAATATTACATATCCTATCCTTCAAAATTTCTGCCTTTTGATGATCAGTTCTACTAAATGTAGTAAGATATCCATCAAATCTCAATGACATTTTTAAAGATATTGATTTAGGTCATAAAAAATGAAGACATAAAACATTCCCTATATGCAGAAAAAAAAAAGGATTGTCATTGTAGATCATCCAAAGAATCTACAAAAAATATTTCCAAAAGCCAGAACTAAAACCTAGCATGGTCACAGGCTACAAGGTAAATGAACAACGATCGATTGTAATTCTACATACAAACAGTAAAATATTTGAGTGTGATGCCAACAAAACAGGAGTGAGACATGTATAGAGAAACTAGAAAGTTTTGATCAAAGATATTAAAGGTGATCTAAATTAATTGAAACAGATACAATGTTTATGAATTAGTACATTCACTACAGTAAATATGTTACTACTCAAATTGACATACAGGTCCAATGCAATTCATGTCAAAATCCTACAAAATTTATATTCATGTAGATGATGTTGTTCTAAAATTTATATGAAAAGACAGAGAAACTTGTAAAACTAAAATAATTTTTAAAAACAAGAATTAGGTGAGAAGAACTAGTCTACTCAAGTTTAAGACATGTTTAGCTGTAGCCATCAAGAATATGTAGTATTGATGGAGGGATAGGTACATAGCTCAGAAGAGAATAAAGAACCCAGAAATAGATAGTAAACTAATTGTGGAGAACAATGAAGAAGCAATTCAATGGACAAAAGATAACCTTTCAACAAATACTGCAGGAGCAACTGGATATTCATAGGCACAAAATTAACTTTAGTCAAAGGCCCACACATTACAAAAATATTTACTCAAAATGGGTCTTGGATTTAAATGTAGAGTGTAAAACTGTGGGAGATCAGTCAGAGTGGCAGAAGAACTTATAGGAATAGAAAGAAGCAAACCTTCTTGGAAGGCCAGGGAGTTTTGCATAGCTTCAGATAGTTTGGATGAAGGCAGCCATAGTCTCCTTGCAGGAGCCAGAGAGCTTAGGGCGCAGATACAAAGGGATGTAGCATCATTTATCTAAAGGACTTGTTTACTCATGTGGTCCTAAAAGTAACCTTTGATCATCTGCGGGCGCATGATTGCTCTCTACTTGGAGGGTCGGCAATGGTAATTACCTTCTAGTGTTGTTTACTTGAGACCTTTGTCATTTAATGTGTGCTGAATAAATTCTGGCATGGCCAGTTAGTCTGGGCAGGGCTGCAACAACTCAGTCAGCCACCTGGCCCCTAGTTGGCTCTTTGACTGAATATAGGTGTCTGAGTATGTCATTTATCCATTGTGCAGCTGGGGATCTGCGGGATGGATCCCAACATAAAACTATAAAACTTTTAGGAAAAAAACACAGGAGATAATCTTTGATATATACGGGAAGGCAAAAAGTTCTTTGACTTAATACCAAAAGCATGATTCATGAAGGAATAAATTGCTAAATTGTACTTAATCAAAATTAAGATTATTTGCTCTGTTCAGTATCCCATCAAGAGATGCAAATACAAGCTACGATTTGCTGACACGTATCTATCAAAGGACTAATGTCTAGAATATATATTGCAGTGTAAAATGATGCAACATTTCTGGAAAATAGGTTGGTGATTTTTCAAAAAGGTAAATGTACAACCACCATACAAGTCGGCAGTTTCGCTCATGGACATTTATTCCAAAAAATAATAAAATTACACTAACACAAAAGCTTGTACATGAATGCTTATAGCAGAGTCATTCATTAACAGTAAAAAACTGGAAACAACTCAAATGTCCTCCAGTAGGTAAATTATTTAACAAACTGTGGTGTGTATATACAATGAAAGACTGTTTGGCAGTAAAAATAAATAAGCCTGATGAATCCTCACAGCATTGTCTCAAGTGAAATAAAGATAATCCCAAAATTTACATACTGCATAATTCCATTTAAATATATTCTTGAAATTATAATATTTCAAGATATTATAGAAATTAATCTATATGATAATGTAGATAAAATATCTATATTATAGATATTATCTGAAAATATTAAGAAATGATAACATTGTAGAAATGGAGAACAGATTACTTCTTCGTTCATATAATTATAAATACTTTTATAATGATAATGGTATTATAGAAATTATGACAATATAGAAATGGAGAACAAGTTGGTGATTGCCACAGAATAAAGGAATGGAATTGGGATAGGAGGGAAGTAAGTGTGGTTTTAAAAGGGCTATATGAGGGATCGCATCATGGTTGAACTGTTCAGCATCCTGACCCTATCAATGCTAATAATGTATTTGTGATATTGTTCTATAATTTTGCAAGACATACTATGAGGAGAATTGGGTAAAAGACACAAAAGAGCTCTCTGTATTATTCTTTACAACTATTTGCAAATTTACAATTATTTCAGAATTAACGTTTAATTTAAAAAAATGAAAGATCTTTGATGACAAAATTCAAAACCAAACAGAGATATGAAAGACGTACATTTCAAGATTCAATATGAATAAATTTCAATTTTCCAAATTAATTTTAGATTAAATGCAATTCCAATTATAATTTCAGCACAATGTTTTATAAAGGCAGGCTAACTGTAAAATCTATATGAAAATGAAAGGTATCTAGAATATTTTAATCAATTTTCATAAGGAAAACAAAAATTGACACCTTATACCACATTACTTTTAGACCTAATCTAAAGCTACAATAATTAAGACTGTGCAGAAGTAAGACTAGTACAGATTAACAGATCACAAAACAAACAACCAGAAATATTTATTTGGTTATTTTATTTTTAATAACATTACCAAAACAATTCAGTAAGAAAAAAATATTTCCCATAAGGATGCTATAACCAAATGTCCACAGGGAAAAAAAGGTAACTCAACCACTATCCAATATCATATACATAATTTAATTTGAGATAGACCATAAATTTTAAAATGAAAATAAATATAATAAACTTTCTACAAGAAAACAAAGGAGAACATATTAATCATCTGGGTACGGACAGAAGTTTCTTAGAAACAGAATTAAACAATAAAAATCATCAAAATTAAAACCCTGCTAATCAAAAGACATCATGAGGAAAAGAACTAGACAAACCACAAATTAGAAAGAGAATTCATAAAACATTAAAAACATGTCTGGTAGATATATAAAACATATGTGTGTCTTGTTGATATATAGATATTTAAAGATACATAGATATATAGATAGATTTAGAGAAAGATGGATTATAATATCAACATTATAGTGATATTAATTAGAGATACATCTTTTAATCCAATAGTAAAACAAATAATCACATTTTGAAAATGGGCAAAAAAATTGAATAGACATTTTACAAAGCAAAAGAGATAAATGATTAATAAGCACATGAAAATGTGTTTGCATCATGAGACATCAGAGAAAAGAAAATTCAAACCAAAATGACATGCTACTTCACATACAAAAGTATGGCTAACATAATAAATAGATCACAAAATGTGAGCAAGGATGTAGAACAAATTCAACTCATACATTGATAGGAATGTCAAAAGTGACAAAAAATTATGATTCAACTATTTTACTTCTGAATATTTCCTCAAGTAAATTAAAAGTATATATTCACACACACACACACACACATTCATACACACACAATATCATATACAAGAATGTTTTCTAAAAAAATAGCTAGCTAAAAAATATCCATAAAAAAGTGATGCCACAAGATGGCCAAGTAGAGGCACCTGGAGCTTGTACCCTTCAATAAGAAAGGGACAAATTAAAATAGAAATGAAACATACAGAAGCCTATTAGGTATAAGCCAATTGCTTCACTACTGGGCATTGTGAAGCAATATTAAGAGGCAAGTGTATAGTAATAAATATATTCATCAAAAAAGTAGAAAGATTTCAGATAAATGACAAAATGATGCATTTAAAGAACTAGAAAAGCAAGAAAAAATGAAACCCAATATTAGTAGAAGGAAATAAATAATAAAAATCAGAGCAGAAATAAACAAAATTGGGACCACAAAAAAGTAGAAAAGTTCAATGAAACAAAAAGTTGGTCTTCCGAAAAGAAAATTAATAAATCATTAGCTAGACTAAGGAAAAAAGAGAGAAAACCCAAATAAAATCAGAAACCAAAAAGGAGACCTTACAACAGAAATACTAAGGATTATTAGAGAATACTACAAACAATACACCAATAAATTTGAAAAGCTGGAGGAAATGGATTAATTCCTATACACATGCAACCTATCAAGATGGAACCCAAAAGAAGTAGAAAACTTGAACAGACCAATCACAAGTAATGTGATTGAATCAGTAATAACATGTCTCCCAACAAGAAAAAGTCCAGGAAGGGATGAAGTCACTGCTGAGTCCCAACGCAACTTTGAAGAACTAATACTGATTATTCTTAAACTATTTCAAAAAATTGAAGAGACGGGAATTCTTCCAAACTTATTCCACAAGACCAGCATATTCCTGATAACAAAAACAAGGACATGAGAAAAACAAACAAAACAAACAAAGCCCTATAGTCCAATATTCCTGATGAACTTAGATAAAATGTGCTTAAGAACATATGAGAAAAACAAATTCAATAGCACATCAAAAAGATCACTTCATCAATCCATTTGCATTGCTATAACGAAATACCTGAGACTGGGTAATTTACAAAAAAAATAAAAAGAGGTTTATTTAGGGTCATGATTCTGCATTCTGTGGTGCAGGAAGGGTGGTGCTGCTATTTGCTTCTGATGAAGGCTTCAGGAAGCTTGTGATTATGATAGAAGGAGACAGGGGAACAGGCATATCACATAGTGAAAGCAGTAGCAGAGTTGAGGAGGTGCCCCTGCTACTCTTTTAAACAACCAGATCTCATGTGAACTATGAGTGACAATTCACTAATTACCATGAGGAGGGCAACAAGACATTCATGAGGGATCTACTCCCACGACCCAAACACCTCCCACTAGGCCCCACCTCTAACACTGGAGAACACACTTCAACATGAGATTTGGAGGAGACAAATATCCAAACCATATCAACCATACACCACAATCAAGTGGAATTTGTAACAAGGATGTTCAACATACTCAAATCAATAAATAGGATACAGCCTATCAACATAATGAAGGACTAAAACCATATGATTATATAAAGAGTTTTAGAAAAGCACTGAAAATATTCAACATCCCTTCGTGAATAAAATCTCAATAAACTATGTATAGAAGCATTGTTCTTCAAAAAAAAAAAAAAAAATGGCCACATATGATAAACACAAAGCTAATATCATCCTGAACAGGGGAAAGCTGAAAGTATTTTTTTTCCTAAGAACTGGACCAAGACAAGCATGCCCATTCTCACCACTCTTATTCAACATAGTACTAGAAGCCCTAGCCAGAGCAAATAAGGAAAAGAAAGAAACTGAGGGCATCCAAATTGGAAAAGAGGAAATAAAATCATTCCTGTTTGCAGATGAAATGATCTTATATATAAAAAGCCTAAAGACTCTACCAAAAAACTCTCAGAAGTGATGAATAGATTTGGCAATGTTGCAGGATACAAATTCAACCTACAAAATCAATAGCATTTCTATACACGAACAACAAACTGGCTGAAAATAAAGTAAGAAAGCAATCATTTATATTATAGTTTTTTAAAAGCAGTAAAATACTTAGAAAAAAACTTGACCAAGGAGGTGAAAATCTCTGCAAGAAAACTACAAATCATTGAAAAAAGAAATAGAAAAGACAGAAAAGCTACAAAGACATATTACATTGACTGAAAAAAATAATAATTAATGTTAAAATTACCATACTATTCAAAGTGACCTAGAGATTCAACGAAATGCCTATCAAAATACCAGTGAAATTTTTCATAGAAATAGAAAGAAAATGCTAAAATACATATGGAACCACAAAAGACCAACAATAGCTAAAGCAATCCAGAGAAAAAAAAAGAACAAAGTTGGAAACATCACACTACTAGATCTCAAAATATTCTTCAAGTTTATAGTAACCAAAACAGCATAGTATTGACATAAAAACTGCCACATAAACCCAGGGAATTAAATAGAGAACCCATAAATTAATCCACATGTCTACAGTTAACTGATTTTTGACAAAGGCACCAAGAATATTCACTACGGTAAGGACAGCCTCTTCAACAATTGGTGCCGGAAAAACTACATGTCCATATGCAGAAGGAAACTCAACCTCCACCTCTTACCTTATACAAAAATCAACTCAAAATGGATTAAAGACCTAATTTTAAAACCCAAAACTTTAAAACCACTAGAAAAAAACATAGGGGAGATACCTCAGGACACTGATCTGGGAGAAGATTTTATGAATAAGATTTCAAAAGCACAGGTAACAAAAGCAAAAATAAACAAATAGGATTACATCAAAGTAAAAGTTTCTGCACAGCAAAGGGAAATAATCAACAGAGTAAAAATATTAACTACAGAATGTGAGAAAATATTTTCAGACTATTCATCTGACAAGGAATTAATTTCCAGAATATACTAGAAACTCAAACAATTTCAATAGCAAGAGAAATAAACAATTTGATAAAAATGGGTAAATAGCACCATTCATATTATGAAATCAACCCAATTGGTTGGATATGGTGGCTCATACCTGTAGTCCTAGCATTTTGGTAGACTGAGACAGGTGGATTGCTGGAGCTCAGGAGTTAGAGACTAGCCTGGGCAACATGGTGAAAACCCATCTCTACTAAAATATTAAAAAATAGCTGGGCATGGTGGCACATGCCTGTAGCCCCAGCTGCTCAGGAGGCTGAGGCACGAGAATTGCTTGAACTTGGAAGGCAGAGGTTGCAGTGAGCTGAGATCATGCCACTGCACTCCAACCTGCGCAACAGAGCAAGACTCTGTCTCAAAAAACAAACAAGCAAACAACAACAACAAAAAGAAATAAACCCAAGTGTCCATTAACAAACAAATGGATAAAGAAAATGTGGTATGTATACCACATTTTTAAATGGTCAAATGTAATAGTATTTGGCCTTAATAAAAGAACAAAATCATGTTATTTGCAAAAAAAAAAAAAAAAAAAAAAAAAAAAAAGGCAGGTAATCTCAGCAGACAGTTCTCTAAAGAAGACATACAAATGGCCAACAAGTATGTGAAAAATGCTCAACATCACTAATCATCAGGAAAATGCGAATGAAAACCACAATGAAATATCATCATATCATCTCATCCCAGTTAGAATGGCTACTATGTAAAAGACCAAACAAACAAACATACTGGCAAAGATGGGCAGGAAACTGAAATCTAATACACTGTTGGTGAGAATGTTAACTAGTACAGCCATTATGGACAATGGTACGAAGGTTCTCCCCAAAAAGTACAAATAGAACTGTCATGTATTCGTAATTCAGCAGTCTCGCTGTTGAGTATTTATCCAAAGAAAAGGAAATCTGTATATTGAAGTGAAATCTTCACGCTCCTGTTATTGCAGCATGATTCACAATAGCCAGAAAATGGAATCAACCAAACTTTCCAATAACAGATGAATGGATAAAGAAAATATGAAGTGTACACACAATGGAATACTATTTAGCCACAACAAATAATGAAATCCTGGCATTTACAACAACACGAATGAGCCTGGATGACATAAGTGAAATAAGTGAAGAAGAGAAAGTTAAATACCACATGTTCTTACTTATATGCAGAAGCTAAAAACGTTGATCTCATAGAAGTAAGCATAGAACAAAGGTTATTACAAGCTGGGAAGTTTAAAGGGAAGGGGGGAATAGGCAGAGATTTATTAAAGGATGCAAAATTATAGCTAGATAGGAGAAATATGTTCTAGTATTCTGTAGCACTGTAGGATGACTATAGCTAACAATAACATATATCTTCAAATTGCTGCAGAGAAGATATTGAATGTTTGCAACACATAGAAATAATAAATGTTTGAGATGATGGATATGCTAATTACCCTTATCTGATCTCATTATATATTGTATGTATTGAAACATCACTATGTACTTCATAAACATGTACAATTATGTCTATTAAAGAATAAGTAATTTTAAAAAAACCCCATAAACTAATATTGCATTTCAGCTTATTATGTACTTAAATGTTTATTGTCGAGGTGTATAGATACCATCCATTTATTTGACATGCATCCTAGTAAGATGAATTAATAAATGGATAGATGTATAGGAATATAATAAAATAAATATCAGAGAATATTAATAATGGTGGAACATTGGCAATATAATGTATTTTTCTAGGGTTGCCGTTAACAAACTGGACGTCTTAACCAAGAGAAATTTGTTGTCTTCCAGTTCCAGAGTCTAGAAATCCAAAATCAAGATGTCAGCAAGTTTGTTTTCTTCTGAGGGCTGTAAGAATCATTTTGATGCCTGTTACCTAGATTCTGGTAGTTTGCTGGCAATCTTTGGCATTCTTTGGTTTAGAAGCATCACTCTGGTCTCTGTCTTCTCTTCACATGGAGTACTCCTTGCACATGTGTCTAAGTTTCCCCTTTTCCTAAGGACAGCAGTCATAATGGCTTAGGTCCTACTGTAACTTAACCAATTATGTCTGTGACAACTCTATTTTTAAATAACCTTACATTCTGAGTTACTCAGGGTTAGGACTTCAACGTATAAATTTTCGGGGACCCACTTCAACCCACAACACATACACATATAATGCTTTCTGTGTGAATTCTTATTGTTAACAATAACTATACATGAAATCCAGGATTGAGAGGTTTTCACTTTCTATGCCATACATTTTTTCACTGTTCATGTTCTTACAGAGTATATGCATGCATACTTATCCAGAAGACATTTTTCATGGATGACAAATCAAAAGCAATTCAGATATCCAGGAAATATGCTTTCCCCATTAGCTTGTTAATACATTGTTTATTTTCATTATTATCACTATTAACTAAGATTATTAAGAATAAACTTATTCTTTGGGTTAAAGGTGTTTGCTAATAAGAACATCTGGGATCTCATCATTTACTCATTCATTCAATTTTAATATAAAATAAATCTGATTTTATTCTATTTATGGATTGATTTTCCTTTTTTAACTTATTTTAATAAAAGTGAGATTTTATTATAGGGCCTTGCTTTTCTTACCTTTTTTTCAGTTAGTGTATTTGGAGCATTCATTCACATAAGTACAAATATTTCTACTTAAGGAAGCACTAGAGTTTATCTACCCATCATTTAAATTTTGAGTTATTACCAACACCTAATTCCACACAATCTGTGGAGATTATGCTTGATGCATTTCAGTAATCTTACAGGATGAATTTCCCAATAAATAAACTGAAAAATCCACTGATAACCACATAAACATTTTAACAAATACAAATTCTTAACTCAAATTTTAAAAATATCTACTTGTTTACTTCTTCATCAGCAGCTCAAATCCCAAAACCTTAATATAGATTGATATTAATGCCTAACTTTATAAAGATTTTGTATTCATAGAGAAAAGAAACAGCTTTCCTACATAGTTAATTCTTACTCTATAAATACAAATTTTATTATTTTATTGTTGGAACTATACATGAATCAAAGCATTTTTAATCGATCTAAGATTCAATGGCATTATTTCAAGAAGAAACACATGCTGTCTCTTCACATTATTATTGCTAATGTCACACCAATCGTTTCATTATAAGCAGTTTCTAAATTTATAGAAATGCATAGCTAAAATATANAAATCCCAAAACCTTAATATAGATTGATATTAATGCCTAACTTTATAAAGATTTTGTATTCATAGAGAAAAGAAACAGCTTTCCTACATAGTTAATTCTTACTCTATAAATACAAATTTTATTATTTTATTGTTGGAACTATACATGAATCAAAGTATTTTAATCGATCTAAGATTCAATGGCATTATTTCAAGAAGAAACACATGCTGTCTCTTCACATTATTATTGCTAATGTCACACCAATCGTTTCATTATAAGCAGTTTCTAAATTTATAGAAATGCATAGCTAAAATATACATTTGTATTCTAAATTCTAGATCATGGTTCCAGGATGTCTTTATTAAAATAATGAAGTCATGAGTGATAAGACTGCAGGAATACCAAGACAGAATAAAGGTGTTATCTGTAATCAGATTACATTTTTGCCTTCATGAATCAAAATGTTTTATAATTTAAATCAAAATTGGCAAGCATTTAAATATCATAATGAGGTACTCACTTTTTACTTAAATACATAAATTAGCATATGCAACCCAGTTTGCTAGTTTATCAGGCACATATTCTACATTATAAAATGCAGCAAAATCTGTCATTACACATTGAGTTGAATGAGAAAATGATTTAGAAGTTTCAAAGGAAAATTATAATAAGCTACTTTTTATTCATATAGAACTTTTTTCCAATGATGTGTATTACTGATATATATATCACATCATAGATATATAATGTGTATACATATATATTGTACATTTACCTCTAAAAAATCCTTTTCACTTCGTCCTTATACATCAGGATATTATTTTATCTCACTACAGCAAAAGAATAGCAACTATGGAGGAATTTTTTAGTGAGTCAGTGTTAAAATATTCTTTGGTAGCCAGTCTCAACGTATTTTAAATGCTGGAGTAACTCACTTTCTCACCATCCTATATACATAATAAATTTTAAACAACACATATAACGTGATTTTTAATGCACAATTCAATTTTAAATGTGTAAAGAGATGGTTGTTTTGGAAAACATAGATAACCTACGTAAATATTTGCGATTTTCCTTTTAAAAAATTGATTAAACATAAGAAATATAGAGGCTATTTAGATAATCACCCACTTATTCACCACAAAAAATCAACAAAGATTACCATTTTGTTATTTCAGCCATATCTTTTTATAAAGTATTGCTAGTTTTGCACCTGACTCTGCCTTACTTTCCCCTATGAGTTAAATCACTCTTCTGAAGTCAGTCATACATTCCTTCTATCTATGTTTATATATTTTTACTTCATATGTGTATATTCATAAACAATGTTAGTATTTTTAAATATTGTAACTTTTATATAAAAGGTATTATGCTATATGTACTTGGTAATTACTTACATTTGACTCTTCAATATTCTTAATATTTTTATATTGATTTATATGTAGCTTTAACTCATGTATTTCACTGACATATATTTTCCATTAAATATGTGTACTAAAATCAACTGATCTATTTCCAATTGAGAAATTTCTTTTCCTTTTAAAATTATTACAAGCAATTGTGTAATGAACATTTTAGTAATATTTTCCTGTGTACATGTGTAAATGCTTCTTCTTGTTACAAATTTAAATAAAATAATTTCAAGGTTGTAGTAGACTATGCCTATCTGTATTTTTCTAGGTTTGCTAGTCCCCTTTCTGAATTGGTAAAATTGTAATACAAAATTAAAACAATTTTATATAGTTGGTACAAAATTGTACCAACTCTACTGCTATAGTTAGAACAAGGAAATTTACTTTCTTCCATGTCTCTGTTAATATGAGGTATGAGGAATAATTGTTTTAAATATTTGTCAATTTGATAGATTTAAATAGAACATTAATGTTTACATTTCCATCTCAGTGCTATGGAAGATAAAGATATTCTCAAAATTCCATATAGACTTCTCCTAGTGTGAATTTCCACCATTGTATCCACAAAAAAAGTTCAAAATCTCTATTTCCAGACAAGTTTAAGAAATTTGCCACATATAAATATTTAGAATATATTTGAGATAGTTTGCTTGTGGATAGCAAACTGTCCCCAAATCTTTCATTGAATAATCAATTTATTAATTCTAATATGTGTAGTCCATTCTTTGTTTAACATATTTAGTGCCCTTCTTGTGATATATCTAGTTCCATACATGTGTGGATTAATTTCAGCATCCGTTTTTAATTTGACTGTTTATATCCTGTGTCATATTTTACTCTTTATATTGCTATTGTATTATAATTAGTTCCATTATCTGAAGAAAATCCTGCCCCCTTGCTCTTAATATTTTATTTTATTACTGTATTGGCTCTTTATTTTTTCATAAGAAATTTTTGTTAGTTTGTCAGATTTCTCATAATAAGGCTTCCCATCCATGAACATGATTAGCCATTCTATTTTGTTAGTTTTTTACCTGAATAATATTTTGATGTTCCCCATATAGATTTTACATGTATATCTTTCAAAGATTATACCCAGACAATTTTAAATGTTGTTACTCTTATAAAGATATATTCATTATAGATTCACAATTATTAATTTTCTAGTTTTATATTCAGATATATAGAAAATCTATTGTTGCCTATATCAATTATAGCAGTTTAACAGACTACTATTACTTCTAAACAATTGTCTCATGCTCCCTTGAGGTTCTATATAGACAACGATAATTTTTACTAATACTAATACTATATTACATATTATAGCAGTTTAACAGACTACTATTAATTCTAAACAATTGTCTTATGCTCCCTTGAGGTTCTATATATACAACAATAATTTTTACCAATCTTGCCACTTTTCTTTCCATCTTTGGGATCCAGATTTTTGTCTTATTGTGCTGACCAGAATTCCAGTGCAAATATAAATAGAAGTGCAAGAGTAAACATATATTTTGCGATTTTCAAAACAAAGTATCTAATAATTTCACTAATATTGTCTATGTCACAGTTTGGGAAAGATGTTATTTCAGAAGAACTATTAATTTTGTTCTATATTTTAGCATAATAAGCATTTATTATATGCATTGCTTTTTTTTTTGCACCTGTTGGGGTGAATATTGGTTTCTCTTTTTTCTTAAGGTGTTGAATTATGTTAGTAGATATATTTACATTAAATATATTTACATGCCTCTTGTCCTTTTTGATTATGATACATTTTATATATTGCTTCGCATTTTTACTATTATTTTATTTATAATTTTGGCAAATACCTGCAATAGGAAGATTCACCTCTGATTTTCCCTTTCCTTTCTGTTTTTGTCAAATTTTATTATTAACATTACAGAAATTTCCTTAAAGCGCTGTAGGGTAAATTTTTTAATTGTCTAAAATAATTTGCATGAATATAAGATTAAATCCCTCTTAAGTTTTGGTCAAATCTGACTAAAATTATTCAAACATTGTACATTTATCTTGTGTAGGATTTTTTCTCATTCAACTTCCTGAATGAATATGTGTGTTTAAGTTCTCAATTGTTTAAAGAAAATTTTAGCAAACTGCATTATTCTGGTAAATTCCGTTCTCATCTAACTTTTCAATTATATTTATGTATATTTATTTAGAATACTCTCCTGTGATATTCTAACCTCTATTTTATATGAATTTATATTCCACTTTTTCCATTTTAATACTGAAATGCATTCTCCATGTTTTCCTTCTAAATCACAGATCATTTGCATTGTGAGTCTTCAGGTTTTGATAAATTCTCACTGTTTTTGTTTCTCATTTTATTAACTTGTGTATTTTAAGCTTTTATGTATGTAAATTTTTAAAAGGATGACATGGCGTTTGTCTTCTGAAATTGTTTCTACTTTAATATAAAGTTCTTTAAATTTGTATTATTTCTATTATATGCTTTTCCGTTACATGTTTTTCAGGTCAGAAAGTTATTTTTTTTTGTAAAATACAAAAGGTATATATGAAATATACTTTGCTTTACTTCTAATATTTTATAAATTTTATTGCAATTTCATCTGTGACACATGAAATATTTAGTTTTCCTTTGTTGTAGAGGATGCTTATCTATGAGCATTTTTTAATAAAGGTAATTATAATGACCTTTTTCTTGCTGTGTAGGTATGATATCTGCATCTCATATAACACGAGCTCCTCATGTTGACACCATGTAACAATAAGGTACATCCTATTGTTGCCCATTACTATTTGCGTAAAACAGCTCTACCTTGAGATCCAAATGCAAATTAAAATAAGAAATAAAAGAAGACTACTTATAATGTGGTAAAAGTTTCTCAACAATATGACATGTTCATCAAACTTAAAAGGAATATTTATCTAGTCATTTGCCAATGAACTCTTTCAAATATTTTGTTTTGTTTTAATTAGAGATTTTACACTTAGACAATAAACTCAAATGACATACATAAATGGGACTTCAGTAACCACATTTCTTTGTTGAATCATTTTTTCTGGTGCAAAAGAGACAGCACAATAATACCTAACTCATTGACTTGTGCACATTGAACAAATATTTGAAAGAGTTTACAACAATGTCTGGCACATAGTAATAAACAATAAATAAGAGTTATTTAAATAAAAAGCATTCATATGAAATATTTACCATTTCTTCTATGAAAAGCTTGTAGTAAAGCTGAATTGACTGCTTTCTTTTGTAAAAAATTAAAGTAAACATAATGTCAAAGTGATTTTCAATACAAGAAAATTTTCAGAGAAAATAGGTGTTTTGCTCTTAGTGTACAGAAACCAGCATTTTAAGCAATTTCTGAACTCGTGGAAATATGTAACTGCTATGAAAATGGAGTCAAATGTGATAAAATAGCTGCATAAAATAAAAAGTGCGCTTCAAACTATTGCTTGTCATCAGTCATAAGCTTTTTTGTTGACAGTTTCGAAGTCTTACCTATGTGTCATAAACCAGGGAAATGAAACTGGGAATTCACAAAAAGAGAATATTCTTTCTGTGGATCAGGCCAATGTCAGACTATATCTCAAGAGTCTGGAAACTCCTTTCTGTCTTCTATCCTGTCATGTGAACTCTCATTTATTGCATTGTACACTGATAGACCTGCATGATAAAAGAATTTTGAATTCAAAATGGTTGAAGATAAAAACAAATACAGAATTGGAGGAAATAAAACAGAATTATGTAATCTTTAAGAGAATAAGAACACTGACAGGTAACTGAAATTAGGAAAGCCAAATGGTTTTCAAGAGCAACTGCAATGTTTCAAACCCCTAAACACACATCAGTATATTCTAATAAAGCCATATAGAATCAAACCATATTTTTTAGAAAAAACATAGCTACAAACAAAACCCAATAGTGCAACTTTGAGGAAATGAAGTTGAAGAATGCCATACAGATGCTTAAAGGACACAGATTCAACGTAAACATTCTGGGAAGTAGAGCTCATGTCAAA
Source organism: Rhinopithecus bieti (assembly GCF_001698545.2). NCBI lineage: Eukaryota > Metazoa > Chordata > Mammalia > Primates > Cercopithecidae > Rhinopithecus > Rhinopithecus bieti. The sequence goes on along the minus strand of NW_016831073.1, from coordinate 226,483 downwards.
TCATTATTTCATCTTCAAATCTATCCTCTTTCTTATCTTACTTTCAAGTATAGATATCATCATACAAATTTTGACACATCTTATAAGGAAAGTAGGTTGCTAGTAGCTGTTCATGAGTCATGTGATTTAATAGAACACTTATGTATACAGATATCGAGATTGTTGTATTTGATCAGCACATGCACATTCTCTCTCCTTGTGCCATTCTGCTTCTCTCTCTCTCCTCTTTCTGCCACTTCCTTCCTTCTCTTTCTCCTTTTTCTTAAGAAGGCATTTTGCAGTTTACTCTAATTTCCTATCTGTAAGTGAGAAACTTAAATTTTTGTCATTAAAACATTCTGTGATTCAACAGTTGACAGCGACACTTCATTTATTGAAGTGAGATATACCATAATAATAATAATAATACAATGAAAATAGGAAGTGTATTATTTTATTATCCTAACTAGTTTATCCACTCTTTGGAGAATTATTTGATGAATTATGACCTTAATTTATTTTTTGTGGTATCATGAGATAACTCTCATATAGCTCCACTAAACAGAGGTTACTTTCTTTTAAATATGTTGTGATTAGTTGGGGGAATATCCAAGGATAGCCCTGAATAAAGCTCAAAACAGAGATTTTAAAAATATAATTATATAACTGTGCATAATTACTCAAAAAACTGCCTTAAAGAAACAGAGCAGTACACCTAACTGTTCAGGGCATGTTATCATTTACAAAGCCTGAGATTGTTATTTTGTTCTGATTCTTGCTTGTTGCTCATATAATCCATCAATGGTTGCCTTTTGTTTTTATCCCTATATGATAAACTTTCTGTACAAGCACATAGGGTTATAAGAACTAGTTAAGATTGTGTTTCTATGAAGATATCAACTCTACATGAAGATTAAATGTATCACCTTTTTAATCTTTTTTTTATATTTTAATCTAAGATGTCTGCTTCTGGTACAATGAAAAGAACTGTCCTTTATTAACTCAAAACACTGAGCCCTAAATGTACTTCTGATGCTTATAATGTGTGTGGCATAGGACCTATGAAAGAATACATCTGAACACAGTTTCTTTTTCTGTAAAATAAACAGCTCAATCTAAACGATCATTTTGATTCCTTAGCAACACAAACTTTTGATTTCATAAAATAGTTTTATTATATCTTTAAAATAATCTTATAATGATCGCATCTTGGCCCAATTGTGGATTTCAGTTAGGTTTTAGAAAATTATATTTCTCTTGAATAATGCTGTCCAGTTCTTCTTTTCCATATATTTTATTTAGAGAGTGAGATTAAAATCCCAACGGATTTTAAACTGTGTGATGATTTTCAATTTCATGGGATTTTTTTTTTTTTTTGGCAAATTAAAGTTAGCCAGGTGTACATGGTTATAATTTTAGCCTTAATACAAATATCTGTGGCTTAAACCACCAAATGTAAGCATCCTTTAGCACTGTAACTGAAAACTCAAACAACAGTAACTTAAACGTGAGAAAGGTTTATTTTCTAGGAGAAGTGAAGTCCGGAGGTGGGTAGTACAAAAACTAACATGGATGCTTCATGGTGCTGTCATGTATCTACACTCTTTTTAGATTTTCTCCTCTTCCATTCTTTTCTTATACACAACAGATGGATGCCAGAAAGCCAACAACTGTATGCAGGCCCAGGCTGTGGAAGGACATAGGACTGAGGGCAAAATGAGCACATGTGACAAATAATTTTGTCTTCTTTTAGAACTTGCCTAGGTATAATCCATATGGTTATCTTTATATCTTAATAAATATGTGGGCTTTCACTTTACTGTTACAGCTATAGAAAGCTAAAGAAGCTCTCTTTTATAACAACAGAAAAACTGGCAAACCTAAAATTTCCTGACTTTTTGTGAACCTATTGAGAACTGCTGCTTCAGGGTGTCCAAGTACTCCAAAATCTAAGGAAAGAGAGTAATCTGTAGAAATGGGACACAAGCATTTGCTAACTTGAAAAAGACACATGCAGACACCAGTGAGAAATCAACTAAAAAAGTTAGCCAAGTGGTGGTAACAATTACAATTTTTTTTTTTTTTGAGACAGAGTTTTGTTCTTGTTGCCCAGACTGGAGTGCAATGGCACGACCTCAGCTCACCACAACCTCCGTCTCCCGGTTTGAAGCGATTCTCCTGCCTCAGCCTCCCGAGTAGCTGGGATTACAGGCATGCGCCACCACGCTCGGCTAATTTTGTATTTCTAGTAGAGATGGAGTTCTCCGTGTTGGTCAGGCTAGTCTCCAACTCCCGACTTCAGGTTATCCACCCACCTCCGCCTCCCAGAGTGCTGGGATTACAGGCGTGAGCCACCGTGCCCGGCCAATTACAAATATTTTTAACCAATATAAACAAAGGCATATCAAAAGAATGCCATCTTGAGAGGGAAACTGATAGTATTATATGTTCGTATTTAAAAGGAAAAAAATAACTGATCTAAAATCAGTTACTTAAGCTTCCACCTTAAGAAACTAAAGAAAAGTAAATTCAACCTAAGTAAGCAGAGGAAGGAAATAATAAAAATAAGAGCAGAAATCAATGAAATTTAAACAGAGAACAATAGGAAATCTATGAGACGAACAAGTTATTTGAAAAGTTCAATAAAATTGACAAACCTCTCAGTAGTCATACTAGCCATGAGAATAAGAGAAAATTTACAAATATTATGAATAAAAGAGGGGAAATCACACTGACCTTAGAGATATTAAAAGAAGAATAGGTAAACAAAACAATATCCACTCATAAATTTAACTTAGATGAAATGCACCAATTCTCTGAATGATACAGGTTGTAAATGCACACTAAATATCAAACAATCTGAATAGTCCTACATCTATTAGAAATATTGAACTCAGATTGAAAAATGCCTTCCAATGAAAACTCTATGCCTAGAATATTTTACAGGTGAAGTCTCCTAAACACTTAAGAGAGAATCAACTTTACAAAAACTGTCCATAAAACAACTCAGAAAGAAACAGTTCCATGGAATATAATACTCATTCAACACGTAAAAATTAATTTATCATATTAACACATTAAGAAGAAAAATCTTATGATCATCTCAGTAGCTACATACACTTAAAACTGGCAATTGAACATGTTCATAATTAAATAGAACCAAATGGAAATCTCAGATATAGGCACATATATATGGTCAGTTGATTTTGACAGAGGGAGACAATTTCATGGGAAATGGATGGTCTTTTCAACGAATTTAACTCCAATAATTATACACACATAGACAATAAATCAGCTTCAACCTGAATCTTAAAACTTTACAGGAACAAAACAAAACAAAAACAAAACAAAAAAATCCAAAATACCCTTAAAGTAGATTCTAGACATAAATGTAAAATATATAACTAGAAAATATAAAGAAGTGAGATACCACCACACACATACGGAATGGCTATTAAGCATGCACACACACTTACACACACTTCCAAGTGGTGACAGTGGTTCAAAACAACTGGAACTCTCATACGTTGCTGGTGGGAATGCAAAGTGGTACAGCCACTATGGAAAATAATTAGTTGGCTTCTTATAATGTAAATACACACTTACCATATGACCCCTAACTAAAACTCCAAGGAATTGTTCCAAGAGCAGTAATAACATATAAAAAACAAATAAAAACTGCACATGAATAATTGTAACAACTCTATTCATAATCACCAAAAACTGGAAAACAGTTCAACTAGTTTCAGTGAATAAATGAATAAATATACTATGATCTATAGTATACATAAAATGAAATACTACATAAAATAACAAATGGAATGAACTATCAATTAATGCAATACTTAACTAAGTGAAAGAAGTCACACCAAGAAGAATTTCTGTTTTATATCTCCATTTATATGACAGCATGAAAAAAGCAAAAAATACTCTGGAAAGAAAGACAAATCAGTGGTTGGAGGTGGAATATTGTGTGTGGACGGGGAGGTTTTTCACAAATGGGAGCACGAAGAAACTTTTGGGATGATGGAAATGTTCTTTATCTCAACTGTGGTAGGAGTCAGAGTACTCTATGAATTGCCTAACCCACAAAACTGTACAAGACAGAGATGGAATTTTACAGTACGTAAATTTTACAAAGTAAATAACCAGAATGAAGGAAAAATTCAAAATGGAATATGAACTATAACAAGTAAATCTACTACTTAAAATTAATATAACCACATTGGAGGCATTGGGAAAAGAAAAATTAACCTAAATAAATTTGGAGAACAGTATTTTGCTATTATATCATAAGGCAAAAGACCAAAAGACAAAAAGACTATACACAATTACTGTAGCCTAGTTAGTATTTTTTTTTTTTTTAACCCACAGGTAAACTCACAGTTTTGCAAATCTGAAACTACTTTAAGAAAATACCATGATTGAATACTATCCACTATTGTGGATAATGAGGGCAGTTTTTTCACTGTCATGGAATGAGGTTACATAAGAAGGCTAGAAGGAATCCTATGGTGTGGACTAAAAGTGAGGAATTAGCATGCGCACACAGTTTTTCAAAGTATATACAGTTGACCCTCCTCATCCGTCGATTCCATACCTATGGATTCAACCAATCATAGATGGAAAATATTCAGGAAAAGATGTACTGAACACATACAGACTTGTAAATTGTCATTATTCCCTAAACAAGAAACCAAAGCTTATTGGAAGAGTTGTTGATTCAAGGGATGGGACAGACAGAAACAAAATGTGGAAAATTTTGTGATCCCAGAATATAAGGAGGTTTGGAAGGCAGGATGTAGGGAAGGAAGACTGAATTACATAGGAACCAAGCTAAAAGAGCTCTCCCTGACCAAAGCGGAAACAATTCGAGTAATAAAATAAATAACCATATTACTGGAATAAAACCCAAAGAGTAAATAGCTTTTATACTGACATAATTAATTGAAACAAATAAACAAAGACAAGATAAGAGACAGCTCTTCATTAGAGAGGAATTTCAATCTGTAACTGTTAAAGGAATATAGAAAATAATAATTCCAGGTTGAATACCAAAGTAATAATTTTCCCATTCAAGGTTCACTGGTGGTTGTTAAAATTAGTTAGCGTAAGTTTGAGGCAAAACAAGATATTTGCATAGTCTGAAAATATCTTTCCCAAAATGTGCCTTAATGGCACAGGGAAAAATAGTAACTATAGAATTAAAAAAATAAAATAAAAAATCTGGTACAACCTAAACCAAGTGATCAAGGTTAACATCATCAGTAATACCATATTTTGATATCGTGTATCTACTGATTTGACACACTGAAGGATACAGGGATGTTAGGATGTTATATTTTTGAGAAAAAAAAAAATCATTACCTTAAGGGAATCATGAAGAAACACAAATCAAGGGACATTCTACGAAGTGATTGATCAATACTCTTCCAAGTGTTCAGGTTATAAAAATAAGTGGAGACTGAGGAACTAATACAACTTGGGAAAGACTAAGAAGACATAATAACTATATGCAAGTTGAGGCTCCAGATTAGATCCTGTAACAGGAAAATAATAATAGCAGAAAAATTCGTGATATCCAAAAAGGGTCTGAGGTTTAGTTAATAGTAGACTATAAATATTAATTGCTTAATCTTAATAATTGAACTATGTTTATGTATGATGTTAACATCAGAAGAAGCATTATGGAGATATATAAGAAAACTATGCATCAAGATTATTTCAACAATAAAAAGCTTTTAAAATGAAGAAGTGCTTTCTGAGTCAGAGATTCTCTATGTACATGGCTAAACCCAGCATCAGAGTTTATACTTTTCTCAACAGGTTAATGAAGGTTTTAAGAAATCACAAATTATCGTCATCCTTATATCTCTTAATCCCTATTTTTTTCCTAAAGTAGTGCCCAGAAAGTATTTTTCACTGGGTACATCAACCATATTCAAGAAATTATAGCCAGTAGTTCAGTTTAGTGCTCCCAAACCGGAAATAAAAAATGGGTCAGAGACTCTCACTGGCTTACTCTGCCTCATTCTCACTGCCTGTCTACATTCCTCTGATAATTTCTCACAACTTCTTTTCTGGTCTTCATAAATGTATTTCTAAATCTCTTTTGTGAATGCAAGGATGAAAATATACCCAGTAAGAAAAGTTTAGTCCATGAATTGATGGAATAAGAAGAAATCTGAGGCAAGTATTACAAGAGCCATAGAGTCATGCTGAATCCCAGTGCATCTAAAGCTTAACAATCCAAGAAAGTATAGAAAACTCGAACCAGTGTCTCGATCTCGTTCAGAAAATAGAATAGTGTATTGGCTTGAGAGATCTGGTGTTGTAATTCCCTAAAATGCATCCTCCCATCCCATTGTTCAAGTATTCATACCTCTTACCTAAAGTGCTATCATTACTTCCTACCTGTTCTGCATTTTATTCAGCCTGTCTTCCCTCTAATGAAATCACACACACATTGCAGTTGGCATGTTTCCAAATGCTTCAAATGCTTCTTGTTACTAAAATAAAAACACAATTGTCTAACATGCTCTATAAGCCTCTGCACAGTTTGGCCTCATTTTCCTCACCACACACAATCTCACACCATTCGAGATTCACCGATCATCTTTCCGTCACTTGAATCTACCCCTCTTCCTCCCACCCAAGTCTTTAAATATATTTCTTCCACCTGGAATGCTCTTTCCTCTGTCTTAACACTGATTAATTTTTCATTCTTCAAATTTAGTTCCTTTATTCAGGGAAAACTTTCTTAACCTCCTTGATAAAACCAAATCTATGTGTAATAAATTCTAAATACCACGAACCTCTATGTCAATATGATTAAAACCCCTTTATGTTTGTATTGCTTTGCCCCATCATCTGAATGATGTCTATCTTCTTTAGAAACCTCTGAGGCCTCTGAGGTCAAGGATCAGGTGAGTTTTTGCTCTGCCACTGGCACAGCATCTGACGCAGCACACATCATCAACTCACATGAGAGAATGAAGAATATCATTGAGGAGAAAGTGCCTATTGTTTCTTCTATGCTTCTCATCCCCATGTGCATTTCCCTTTCACACTCCAGTAGATAAAGTAGAATTAGGTAAATGTGTCAGCCACCAATATGATTTCCCACTATTAAGAATATCCTCAAAACAATTCCTTTCCTAGGCAAGGAATGACTTACCTTACCAAATTTTGCTATTGGCTAATAGGTTACTCCCTAGCACTTTCTGTTGCAGACAGGGTAACAGATTCCTTGTCATAGGCCATTCATGTGTATACAAATCCTCTTCCTGTAATCACTTTCTTTAGACAGGATTGGAGGCATGGCAGACAGTTGGAGATGTTATGGACCATCCATTGTATCTGAAATACAAGTTTTGCCCTTGACCTCCATTAGCCAACTGTGAGACCTTAATAGATCATGCCACTTCTCTGAGGTTTCATGGTCTCATCTTTAACAAGAAGTGGTTGGTCTAGATAGTGTCACAGATCTTCACTAAAATATTCTGTGCCAAATGCTAATGAGCTGTACGAAATTGTCAGTAAGTTGTTGTCCCTCAAAACATTGTAATTAGACTGCTAAATCATTCACTGTAAAGTACTTGGGGCTTTATAAAAAAAGAACTATTCTAGTAATGCAAAGTAGTTCTGTGGTTGTAAAAATTTTATTATTATTGTAAAAGTGAAAGTGCTGGTTTATAGAGTATTGGTATATATATCCTAACATAAAAACAAAACTGAATTTTGAAATAAAATTATTTCAATAATACAAAATTTTATTACTTGTTTACTTATTATCCTATCAAAAGTATCTCTCATTTGTTGATGGTTACAACATTATTCCATAACCACATATATACAGCCTACTATATACCACGTATTATGATGGATACTAGGAATTCACAAAGGAATGAGACTTTCCCCCTGCACTCAGAGCTAACTTATAAGCTAATAAAGACAAATCAGCATATTATATGTGCTGATTCAGGTAAGCATATAGTGTTATGAAAGCATGCAGGAGCAGAAAACAGCACAAGTTCAGAAGTTAGAAAAGTTCAAGGAAGGCTTTTCATGAGAAGTGATATCAAGTTGCATTCTTAATAACAAGCCAGATTCTGATCCACAGTTTTTGTTTCCCAGATCCACTTTTCTGTCTTCATCCATGTGGGGAAAAATTACATATATATGAGAGAATTTTCCATTCAGTTGACAATCATTACTATACAAAGAATTCTAGAACATAATCTATGTTTTCATTGATGTCACAAATAATGAAGACAGAGAGCTGAAATATAAAATAAAGAAAAATAGAAAATGCCACTAATGAAAAAGTTGGTAACTAGAACACTAATTTCTGTATATATAAACAGTTGTGGGTACTAGAAGATTTATATGATTATTCAGGGTATCTTAAGCCATGGTTAGCAAAACAAGAAAGATTCTCAATGGATGTACACCAGTCAATAATAGAAAGTGGAAGGTGTGTGTGCAAATGCCCCTCTTTCCCATAGTGAGACGATGCCTTGTTATATGACATAAGCAAGCTCCCATTTATTAATGACCCAGATATTTTTAATCTAGGTCTCAATATTTCATTAGCCTTTGGGGTTGGTGGGAAAGAGATTGTGAAATAGGTGGAAAAGTTGATTTCCTTCTATATGGCATCTCAAAAGGCATGACATTATCATTCTCATGGATAAAAGGGAAGAAGTGCTATCAAAACAATACACATATGACTTCTTATTTTATTGTTATTTGAATCAAATCTGACTATCAGATACATACTTTATTAAAGCAATTACTCAGATTCAAGCATTGATAATTTGCCTAAAATAATTTTCTTGGCCTTTTCCTTATGTCATTTCTGCAAGTAATATTTTAACTCTCCTGCATAAAAAAGCATGAAAAATAAGAAATAAACTCAGAAATTAAAGAAGTGGTAATAATGTGCAAATGAATGTTACCTGTCACCCACCCCAACTTCTTCCGCTTAAGGAAGGGATTGCCACTCAATTATGGCATTATTTATTGAACCCTGATATGGTCTAAATACTTTCAACATAAAAGTGTACCATCAATTGATAATAATTGGTAAAAAAGATCATTTTTCATTCTTGGTCAAGTTGGAGTTAAATGGCATATACTGGAGAAGAAAATTCCCCTTCGCAAAGTGTTTTTCTAAATGACTTCAATTTAATTAATCATCAAACAAATACTTCACAGGAACCTTATAATAGTTCTGATACTAAGCTAAGCCCCAGGGTTTACAGAACACTCAAGAGATATAAATCTAGTTTGAGAGAGAAGATAACCTTCATGGAATAATTAGAAACAACTAAGTGCTACAATGTGGGGGCACATATTACTAAACTTATATTTAGAAAGAGTAATCAGTTGGGCTAAATTGATCCAAAAAGACATCTGAAAAATGGTGGACCCTCAATAAGGCATGTAAACAAGGTAGGTTTCAGAAGATATTCAAATCTAAAAAATTTGTGAACATGTTAAAACAAAGCCATATTACTAAAATGCAGGGCAACTCTAAGAAATCCTTTCACTCAAGAAGGGGCAAAAACTGGTCTTAATAAGCTTTCCATAATTTCTGCTGTCAATTAACATTCCATAAGGCTCATTTGCAGAACCAAAATGAAATGAGGCTCAAAGATTTTTTATAGATATGTAAATCAAATTTAAGATTAATATCTTTTAGGAAGAGCCTCCTAACAAGGCTGTTCTGAATGTTTACAAAAAGTGTAAAAAATGCCTATTTATGAAAAGAACACTAGCTTTATGGCAATTTCTAAAAGTGTGTTTGGAAAATCCCAAAATCAACTTTATCAGACAGATTGCTTATATGTTAAAATAATTTGTACAATAATGGTATATAATACAGAATACGGCAAAGCTTTATTTTATTTTATTTAGCGAATAGTAAAGAAAACAAAAGCCCTATAACAAACACTAGATGAAACCAACAACTTATTGAAAAGACAAGTTTACTTATTCAGTGCCTTCAGTCTTCTAAATCTGAACACATTTATTACTCTGAATCCATAAACGGCAGGTGGAGAATAAAAGGAAAAACAAGAAAATCTACTCTATGCCTGGCATTTTGTGTAACACTTTAAATGTACTTTCTTGTTTCATTCTAAGGTTAAAGATAAATTTTGTGTCTTAGTCCATTTGTGTTGCTATAAAGGAATACCCAAAGCTGACTAATTTATAAATAGAGGTTTATTTGGCTTATGGTTCTGCAGTCTATACAAAAAGAATGGCACCAGCATTTCTTCTGGTGAGGGCCTCAGGCTGCTTCCACTCATGGCACAAAGTGAAGAGGAGCTGATGTGTACAAAGTTCACATGGAGAGAAAAAGGAAAAGAGCCGCTAGGAAAGTACCAGAATCTTGGCAGGGTCTCACTCTGTCCCCCAGGCTGGAGTGCAATGGTACATTCTCAGCTCACTGTAACCTCCACCTCCCAGGTTCAAGCAATTCCCCTGCCTCAGCCTCCTGAGTAGCTGGGACTACAGGAGCGGGCCACCAGACCTGGCTAATTTTTAGTAGAGACGGGTTTCACCAAGTTGGCCAGGCTGGTCTTGAACTCCTGACCTCAAGTGATCCACCTGCCTCTGCCTCCCAAAGTGCTGGGATGACAGGTGTGAGCTACTGCACCCAGCTGGAAGTACCAGACTCTTAACCAGCTTTTCAGAGATCTGATAGAGCAAGAAGAACTCACTCATTATCACTAAGACAAGGACAGCACCTAGGCGTTCATGAGGGATCCACCCCCATGACCCAAGCATCTCCCATTAGGCTGCATCTCCAACTCTGGGAATCAAATTTCAACATGAGATTTGGAGGGGTCAAATATTCAAACCATCGCAATTCTGCAGTAAGTGAAATCAAAATTCTATAATATTAATCATGTAAAATCCACTCTTTTTTTATTATATCCTAGGTGAGCTATTTAAAAACTTAAATTTAGCATCTCACAAAGTGAATAGGATGACATTCACAGGCAAAGCACCACCTCAGCCACTAACAAATGATAACTCCTATTTTGGCAGCCAACACCAGCATATCGATAATCGCTGGCAGGGAGATACTGCAAAGAGAAGCCAGAAAAGGGGTCACAAACAAGTAGCAGCTTAGAAAAAGTGAAAAGTTTGTTAAACACGGACCAATAAACTTTGGAAGGTTATATAATATTCCTGAAAAATAGAAGTCTGTGGCATTAACCATCCCTAACATTTCAGGCTAGCTTTGCGATATACTAGTTGCTTTCAATGGGCAAGGTAATTAACCTCTCTCAATCTTAATGTTCTTATTCATAAAACTCATAAAATAAAAATAACTATTGGCAACCTCAGAGGGTTAGTGTGAGAATTAAAGGAGTTAATTCTTATAAAGTTACCAGCACAGTGTTCAATATGTAAGCACCTCTCAATAAACATTAGTTATCCCTCCTTCTTGTTACATGGCGTAAGGAAGTTAAAGTAGTGTAACAGAAATATTTTTTAAAGATTAGATACCTGAATTCTTTTCCACATTTAATCACGGTTTGCTGTGTATCATGTTTTGTGCTGTACAAAATGGGAACTGTAGTACTCCCCTTCTATATCTCAGGGGGTCTTTATGGAGATTAAAATTGGAAACCATCCAGTAATAAGTGCTTTGAAAGTATAAAGAGCTACACTGATACACAGGGCTATAACAATGTAAAGTTGGAGGATCATTTTCACTTTATGGTTTTGCCAGATTAATTTAAACAAATACAAAACAATTGCGATTCTCATTCACTCTTTCTGTTTCCTTATCTGTAGGAGCTCTTTCACAATTATAGAGTTGAAAACACTCATTCGATTTTGAGGCCACTACAAACTTTTAAATTAAAAAAGTATAAATAAAGGAAATAATTTGTTTCAAAGGCATTGCANTGTAGTACTCCCCTTCTATATCTCAGGGGGTCTTTATGGAGATTAAAATTGGAAACCATCCAGTAATAAGTGCTTTGAAAGTATAAAGAGCTACACTGATACACAGGGCTATAACAATGTAAAGTTGGAGGATCATTTTCACTTTATGGTTTTGCCAGATTAATTTAAACAAATACAAAACAATTGCGATTCTCATTCACTCTTTCTGTTTCCTTATCTGTAGGAGCTCTTTCACAATTATAGAGTTGAAAACACTCATTCGATTTTGAGGCCACTACAAACTTTTTAAATTAAAAAAGTATAAATAAAGGAAATAATTTGTTTCATAGGCATTGCATTTTTTTTTTTTTTTTTTTGGTAATATGTTAGCAATAATGACCAAAGGCCATGTGCCCAAACAGATCACCAAACTCTGATCCCATCTGGTGATCAGCATGTAGTCCAGCAAAACCACTAGTCATTTGATACATTAATGGTCTTGTTTCCCTTTTGCACCCATGATAGACATAAGTAGTTCATTACAGTACTCCTACAGAGTGTAAATGCAGCCTCAAGAGGCCTCTTATGATGCACTCATGGCAGCAAATCCTCAGCAACTTTAATATGCACAGAACTTTTAACTTTATTTTCTAGAACAGAGCTAATGTCTTTGGAGGTGTTGATAGAATCTTAAGCAAGGACTTTCAGGAGAGAAGATCTCAAACATTAAAGATAAAATAAACAGCACTTACCCCCCTTCCCTAATTAATATTACCGAGCCAATTATATATTCTGTATCATCACCTGTGGAAAGAATGTTCAGGGAAAAATACCTGATTACTAATGTGAAAGGAATTTTGCCTAAAAGATGCTGTTCCAGGAGAGGGGACAAATACTTACACTTGGTATCATTAGAAATGAAACTGACAATGAAATATTGTAAAAGTCTGACATCATCAGTATTCCCTTCTTTCAAACAAAAAATCTCAGGAATGTCCTCGTCATTTCAGTTCAGCTTGAAATGCTTTTACAGGATATTATCTGTTTCTGAATATTACCTTTCTAGCTCCTTAGTGGTGTACAGAAAGCTCACTGTGCCTTGAAATAGACTTTGCCCAGACAATATTTTGGTGAAAAGGAGAAACATTGGGCATATATGCCATATGCATTTATTGAATGCAAACACCTAAAAAATAAATAAATAAATAAAAAACTATACCAAGTACAGTCATATACAGTCATGAAAGAGGCACAAAAACAGCCCTTCCAGGTAAATGAGTGAGCAGAAGAGCTGGGTCCAGGCAGAGTACAGCAGGGGAAACTTTGGGGTTAGAACATAAAAAGAATCTCAAGCATGATATAAGTGGTGAAGCACCCAGTTTGAGATTTTGTCCATGGCTGGTATCATCCAAATTTATAATTTCTCTGAAATTTTTTTCCAAAGAATATGATAGCTATTAAAATTAATGACTATGTAACAGATTTTAATCAGAGTCAAATAAATTACACAAGGATTATTCACATCTGCCACAGGTTAGTTTTAGATGGTATTTGGAAAAAAGTGATACCATATGTAGTCTGGTTTTATTCTTCCTTCAATAATTAACCAGTGCTAATATGGAATAAACACATGCTGCTTGTAGGAAGCTCTAATGAACCTGCAACTAATCAGCAAAGGATATCAAAAAAGTTACCAAAATAAGAACTAAATATATTAGGTGGAAATAAAATTAAACATTAGGGTTTCGTGTAAATGAAATCACCATCAAGGTAGTTCAAATAATTGCTTTACTAATAACTCTTGTTTCCTCCACAAAAGTCAGATTTGTTATCCCTTGCAATTACCATTACAGTAAAAAGGGGTCTGTAAGCATAATAATATCTTAGATTTTATTTTCTGCAAAGCTGATGAAATTTATCACTATCAAATATAGAAACACTTTCCTGGCCATCAAAGAGGGAAAGAGGTTAGGAAGTTTATTTGTGTTTACGTGAATATATATGTATATATGCAACTCATGAGTATTTTACCATGTAAGTTTACAGTTAAGGAATTACTTCCTTCTGACACATCTTTCATTTTCAGGATTTCCAAACCAAGAAGTAGTCTGCTTTTTATTTACATATGCAAGTATATAACTAGGCAGAGAAATATTCAATAAGAAAATAACTCAGTAAATGTTCTAAGAAATGATGAGATATGGGAAACACTACATAACATAATATTAGAAGACTATTTCTTTGGAAGCCTCAAATAGCCAGACCATTTAAAATTTTAGGTTTGAAATGGAAAAAGCATGCAGCCAAAATTATTAGAGGAAGAGAATAAATTTATGTCTCTTATTTTTTTCTGATACTTTATTCATAGGGCCAGCAATTCTAGAACTTAAAGGTGATTTAATCTGGCTGGGCATTGTGGCTCACACCTGTAATCCCAGCACTTTAGGAGGCTAAGGTGGTGGATCATGAGGTCAAGAGATCGAGACCATCCTGGCTAACATGATGAAACCCTGCCTCTACTAAAAATAGAAAAATTAGCTGGGTGTGGTGGTATGCGCCTGTAATCCCAGCTACTCAGGAAGCTGAGGCAGGAGAATCGGGCAACAGAGTGAGACTCTATCTCAAAAAAAACAAACAAAAAAAAAAACAAAAGTGATTTAATCCATTTGTCCTATTAAGTTAATCTTAAATCTTGGCTTTCTCACAGAAACTGTGTAGGTGGTATGTGACACAGCTAAGTTATGGCACACTAATTAATTAAATTGTCATCCTGAGCTTTACCCACAAGCCCATCTTTTCACACATTGGTTCAGAATCTAAATCTTTACAGGACTCTGAACACATATTTTTATTTTGTGTACAGTAACACACTTTCTCATCTTCCAGCTCTGAAGAGAGGGAAAAAATAAAAAAATATATATATTGCTGTATCCCTAGAATGATAGTTTCAGTTTGATGTCACATCCCCTTTGATTATAAGAATAGATCTTTCCAAGTAATTTTTATAATCACAGCAGTATTTGTCATACCTCTTACCATCTGTGCCTCTTGAGGAAAATTCAGAAATGTAAGGCTGGTAAAATATTTGAAAATATATTAATGAAATTCAGTACATAAGGTAGATTAATGTGGAGAATTATGTGACTGCCAAAATTAATGCAAGAAGAAAACACATACAAAATCCAACATCCGGATGAATGTTCAAAATTCAACATCCAGTTTTATATTTTGTGGTCACATACTATATGCTAGTTAATCTTTCAAGTGCTGAAAAAATATCAATGAGCAAAATAGAAAATTAAAAATGTCTACCTTCTGGAACTTATATTCTCAATCAAAATGAAAACAAGCAAACAAATTAAACCCTATTAGCAACATATAAAGAAGAAAGAAATTTCTATACTACCTAAAGGATATGTAGTAAGAACTACTAAAACCCAATAATTAGTTTGAATGTTGAAAGTATTTTCTTTAAAAGAGAAAAAAGATGATGAAATCCACTAACACTATTTCTATTTCACACTATACAGAATATCCAAATGAGTCCAATAAGGCAAGAATAAAAAACAAAACTAAAAAAAAAAAAAAAACAGAAAAAGAAAAAAATCTGTCAGTAGCCTCAGATAATATGTATGTAGAAAATTCAAAGAAACCGTTTACCACAACTAAAATTAGAATTTTATGCGTACAAAAGCAATAAACAAAACTCAACTACATTTCTATATATCAGTTATAAACATTTAGAAAATAAAATTCAAAAAGACTATTTTAACTGCATTAAAAATGCAAAGTAACTGTGAATAAATCTAAATATGTACAAGATCTTATAGACTATCATCATTTTTATTAAAATATACAATGAAAG
>NW_016831073.1:202804-207688 GCF_001698545.2 Rhinopithecus bieti | reverse complement strand
AAAAAAAAAAAAAAACAGAAAAAGAAAAAAATCTGTCAGTAGCCTCAGATAATATGTATGTAGAAAATTCAAAGAAACCGTTTACCACAACTAAAATTAGAATTTTATGCGTACAAAAGCAATAAACAAAACTCAACTACATTTCTATATATCAGTTATAAACATTTAGAAAATAAAATTCAAAAGACTATTTTAACTGCATTAAAATGCAAAGTAACTGTGAATAAATCTAAATATGTACAAGATCTTATAGACTATCATCATTTTTATTAAAATATACAATGAAAGATCTATATAGATAAATATGTATTTATGTGTAGTGTTTAACTAAAGTTTTACTAAACATTTCTTTCCTTCTAAATTAAACTATTTAATGCCATTTCAATATGAATCTCAGTATGTTTTTGGGTGGATAGGTAAGGAGACTTGGCAAGATGATTCTAAAATTTGTACAGAAGAAAAAGAAACAGATCAGCTAAGACACTGCTGGAGAATCAAGACCAGATAGGAAGATTTGCTAATTATTATTATAACTTATGGTTATTAATTTTGTTATTAGCACAGGAGTAGACAAATAGATAGAGGTAACAAAAGGGAGCTCAATAAAAAACACACATCTATATGGAAAATTGCATTTGAGAGGCTGGGTATTTCAGATCCCCTAGGAAAGAAACGACTTGGGTAATTAGTTATCTATATAGATATGTAGGTAGACAGATAGCTACAGATAAATAGATATTGTCATGGATATGTACAATTTAATTAAGAAGTCAGTTTTGGAATTAATATTTATATCACAACAGAATTCTTAATGAGACACTGGTAATAAATCATAAAGTAAAATAATGATCAATGATAAATTTGGTTTATTTTAAGAATTTATAATCATGAAATGACACCAAATGAAATGGATGAAAATAAAATTTAAAATGAAAATGCAGGCCACGAACCAGGGACAATAGTTGCAACACATATTACTGACCATTCGTTAGCACCCAGAAAACATAAAGAATTCTGAGGAATTATTTAGAACAAAAACATAGGAAAATGGGCAAAATAAACAAGCAGAAATGTAAAATGTTGACGAGAATGCTAAGCTCCCATGACAGATAATGAGTATTAGTAGAAACTAATAATGTTTTAAAAATTCAACCAACAGAGAAAGGCTATTGCAGTATTTAGTAATGTTCATTGTATGCTTCAAATTGTCCTAACAATCCTACTTCTATCAGAAACGCTCTAGATAAACTTGAATACATGCACTAGGAGACATGTAAAAGACTCATTATGGCAGCATTTTCACACAAACAAAAAACTGAAAATTAAACAAATGAATAAATGCAATTGTTACCAGATACAATATCTTAAGTGTGAGTTGTCCAGGTTCCTGGCACGTTGAACAAAGAATTGAACAAAACACACAAACAAAACAACAAAAGAATGAAACAGTGAAAACAGAGGTTTATTGAAGTGTGAATACACTCCACAGGTTGCAATCAGCAGAGCAAGTGGCTCAAGAGCCCTGGTTGCAAAATTTTCTGGTGTTTAAGAGGTTTCCTTTTGGTTATCCTCCTAATTTGGCTTGTGGCCAATTAGAGGCCAAAGGCTGGAGTGAGTCCACCGGCCTTATAAAGATGAAGGATCACAGTCTGCTTGGCCCACGGCAAACCAAAGGCTGGAGTGAATTGACACCTTAAACAAATGAAGGAGTGGCCCACCTTGGACCATGGCCAATCAGAGGAACCATTGTTCATTTGTGAGGCAGTTGAAGGTGGGGGTTGTAGGAGGAGTAGCCTCTGATCCTTTCTTACTTGGGTGTGGAAAGGTGGGATTTTCCCTTTTTTCTTCCCCGAGAGGGAGTCTTGCATTGTCACCCAGGCTGGAGTGCAGTGGCACGATCTCGGCTCACTGCAGCCTCCACCTCCTGGGTTCACGCCATTCTCCTGCCTCCTGAGTAGCTGGGACTATAGGCACCCGCCGCCACGTCCAGCTAATTTTTGTATTTTTTTTTTTTTTTTTTTAGAGACGGGGTTTCACCGTGTTAGCCAAGATGGTCTGGATCTCCTGATCTCATGATCCGCCCGGTTCGGCCTCCCAAAGTGCTGGGATTACAGGCTTGAGCCACTGCACCCGGCCGGGATTTTCCCTTTTTATCAGTCCTAGGAAGTCAGCATGAATTGGCCTTACGTACCCTGCCTCCAGAGCTTATTCTCCTGCCTAGCAATTGTGATGCATTCAGACAATAGAATATGATAAAGCAGTAAAAATGAATAAACTGTAGCTACATTTATTGATATGGACAGATCTCAAATTTAATATGGATTTTGAATATTAAACTAATTAGTGAATGTTTCATTAATTTGGATTTCAAATTAATTGGAATTTATGTATTATTTAGATACATCAATTAAGTTTAAAGAGTAGTAGAATAATAAAAATTCAGGTCAGTGTGTTGAGAGACCATCTCTATGCATCTGGCTGGTTTCTGCACATCTTCTGAAAATAAGCATTGACAACTTTTGTTCTGAAATATGTTTTCAAGGATGTTTGTGTAGACACCAGCCTTGAATGATAGAATATCTCCCTCTGGGGCAGAGGAATATTCTGCTTGGTATCAAGAATGATAAAGATTGTCTTCCCCTGGGGCAAAGACCGGGAAGATCTCCCTGCAGTCCCCTCAAAATATTATGGCTTTCTAACCTGGAGTTACTCAACTGAAAGGCAAACCCTCTGTACATAAGATTTCTTTCCAGTATTCACATCATCTTCATGGGACTTAAGGAATAGGTCAACAGGTCAAAGAATGGAAATATGAAATTTACGCTGTCTACTGTGGCATAAACAATACAGACCTTTGCCCCTGTCCTAGGAATGCCGTGTCTTCTACCAGCATCCACAAAACTATGATAGTCTAATTAAGCTTGAGGCAGAGTAACATCTCTGAGCCTTCATAGTTCTTGACAAATGGAAAAGTATAGTAGGAAATAGAAGAATGCAATTATGAGTCTTACATGTAGGACTTCTTGTTGGGGGAAATGTTTCATTTATTGCCTTGGGTGGTAAATTCACATAAATATATGTACATTATTTGAAAATGCATAACATAAAGGCAAATAAATGAAAATTAAAATTATTAATAACTCAGTTTCATTAGAATCATTGCCACAAATACTTTAAAGTCAAATAATTCCATGGCTTTCTTTCAGGAAAAAAAAAAATTATATACATTTTATATATGCTTTAAATAAATATTTTACTTTCATACTGATTTAAATGTTTTAGATGTATATAATTTTCATCTTTAAATATATTGCTTTTATATTATAGTTCTTAATGATTGTAGATTGTTATATGGACTTACCATAATTTATTTATTTAATGAATTTTCTATTGTTGAACACATATTTGCTTTTGTTTTTCATCCATGGCTTCTAATTCATTCAGTGAAATTCATAATAAAGTAGCCTACTCCATGTGCAGCTGCAGAGATTTACACCAGCTCTGGGAATGCGTTAACACACAGTATTAAATATAGCTCAATGGTGACTCATAATATAATAATAAAGGTCAGACAATGCTGGGTACCAGAGAGTTTAAATATAACTGCTCTAATGACAAGAGTCACCATTGCAAAGGACATATTTGGAAAGAAATTCTTGATGGAATGAATATATACTGTTTTACTCCTAAGAGGATGATGATAGATACGTATGACAAGTATGGTGTCTACACACATCATACTTTGATCTATCTCCTTCTTTGGCACATGGGATATTCATGTGCCCAAGCAAAGCAAGAACAAGACAAATCACTGGGAGGACATGGAATGAAGCTTTACATTTTTTGAGCAAGGAATACACTTTGTGTTTAATTTTGACATGTGAGAAAAAGAAGAGTGACAGGTTTTTTGTTTGTTTGTTTTAATGGAAGAACTGACAATTGACAAGCTCCTTGGAGAACTACTAGATGCTATTAACTATGGAAAATCAACTTTACATTAGTTGTAATCAGAGAATGCTGTGAATGTATACAACTATTGGATATTTTAATACAATTACACAAGTAGAATTTAATCTCCTGTTGTTCATAACAGATAACTTGTGGGGGCAGGAAACATGGGACAGACCAGTAAGCAAAGAAGTTATAAGTTGAAATTTTTCTCATTGTAATGACACTGGTTATTTCTCTCAATTAATTCTATAAAGTGTAGTTATAATAGTATGATTACTAGTAGAGACACAAATGATTTATACAAAATATTTAGAGCCAGATATGTTACAAGTATGCAGAATTTTTCATATTTTAAACAGGAAATATGGTACATAGATTTTTTTTTTTTTTTTTTTTTTTTTTTTTTTTTTTTTTTTGTGAGATGGAGTCTCGCTCTGTCGCCCAGGCTGGAGTGCAGTGGCCGGATCTCACTGCAAGCTCCGCCTCACGCGTTTAAGCCATTCTCCTGCCTCAGCCTCCCGAGTAGCTGGGACTACAGGCACCCGCCACCTCGCCCAGCTAGTTTTTTGTATTTTTTAGTAGAGACGGGGTTTCACCGTGTTAGCCAGGATGGTCTCGATCTCCTGACAGCGTGATCCGCCCGTCTCGGCCTCCCAAAGTGCTGGGATTACAGGCTTGAGCCACCGTGCCCGGCCCATAGATCTTATATTATATAATATCCACAACAGTATTGACACAACACTCCATAATCAAACGCTATAATATAGATGTGGTGAAACATATGAAGGTTCACTAAACTCTACACTAAAGAGAAATAAAGACTACAAAGAACCACACAGCTGGCCGGGCACAGTGGCTCAAGCCTGTAATGCCAGCACTTTGGGAGGCTGAGACGGGCGGATCACGAGGTCAGGAGATGGAGACCATCCTGGC
>NW_016831073.1:188633-202448 GCF_001698545.2 Rhinopithecus bieti | reverse complement strand
CGTCTCAAGAAAAAAAAAAAAAAAAAAAAAAAACCTCACAGCTTTCATTTCAAGGTTTGCTATCAAATGAATTTGCTGCAAATTATGTACAAATTTTGGTTTATGGGGCTTTTTAGGATTTTGGAATTATGTATGAAGCAGTGTATTTCAGTGTGCTGTGACACAAATTAGCACAGCAAAACACAGCAGAGTATAAAATACTTTTCATATACTGAATAATATATATGATAGTTGCAAAAATCTCAAATATGATAAGTCTGTCAAAAATATTTATGCACGATTTGGATCTTATCTTTATTTTACATACTATATAAGACACATTACAAAACATCAGATAAGATATATGCATCTGCATGCTCTTAAATTCAAAGTGGCCATGTTTACAATTTAGTAACATTATATCTTAATATATATTTAACTATACAAAACATATTATTTCTGGCTCCAGAAAATGAAGAAAACTTGGCAAGTTATGGTTTATACTGCTACTTATTTTCTGTGATTAATTTCTGGCAAGCCAGAACATATTCATGGATAAAAACAACATGCTAGGGAACTAATACACAGAAAACTATGTTCTGAAGCTTGCTGTGGTGTTGCATGCCTGCATACTCAGTTGTTTGGGAGACCACAGTGGAACAACTGCCTGAGCCTTGGAACTGAGGAGTTCCAGGCTGTAATGTGCATAATTCTATCTGTGGGCACCTATTGCACTCCACCCTGGGCAACACAGTGAGACCCAGTATTTCAAAAAAGTAAAAACAAATTAAATTTAAAAATAGCAATTTAAGTTATTTTAAGCAAAGAAAACTATATTCTGTATCACTGAAACCAACATCCTCAGAAGGATGTCTAGATTGGTTAATGTCATGCATTCTGCTGCAGGTTCTGTCTTTCACTATCAGATTAGATGCTAAAACCACTGCACACAAGACCCAGATAATTTATGAAGTTGAACTTTTCTATTATGTTGCTTGATACCATCAAAGACAGTAGCACTATTTTCAGCTGCAAATTCTTTCTTACCTTAAAATACTTTTGCAAGAATTCAAGTACAATAATAATACTAGCTGCCAAAAATTATTGAGCATCACCTATGCATTAAGCATTATTCTTGATTCTTTACCTGTAATATTAAATTTAATGCTTACTCCAACTGTATGTAGAATATTATTAGTATCTACATACTATTCACAAGGGATCTTGCCTAGAAAAGCAAAGATCTTTACTCAAGGCTGTGCAAATAAAAAGGGATATACCTAATTTGGAATGAGGTTCTGTGTGACCACAGACATTTGCTCTAGAACACTTGACTGTTTTTATCTCTTTACTGTGGTGATATTAAACCTTGGGTGTTTGTTAGTCAACAAGAGAATATCACCAAAACACATACATGATTGCTCTATTTGTTCACTTCATGGTAACTACTAGCTTTTCACAGCATTTCACATGTGTTCAGACCGATGCTGAAGGCAAATTCAATTTTTAAAATAATCTATTTGGGGTGTTATTTAAACCAACAAAAGGAATCAACTGAAAAAGGTATTCAGAGTGATTATTAAAGCAGTTAATAAACATCCTTTCATAAAGCAATAAAACAGTAGGAACCTGAGGATGCTGGCTATTCACTATCTAAGCTGAATTATCAAAGCAATACATAAAATTTCTGCAATAAGCAGCCTTGGCAAACAAGAAATAAAGCATTTTAAAAATAGAAATAAAGAATTCCTTGACAAGAGATCAAGAAGAAAGAATAAAAACTGCAGAGCTCCAAATTCTATGCTCTTCCTCTGTTAACTAAGCCATATAATACTTCACAGGTAGGTAAATATTAATCTCCCCAATTTGTAGGTAAGAGAACTGTGAGATTCTGTGAAATCACGTCATTTGTTCAAACCTCCAGCTTAAGTCTGTTGATAGACCAGAATCTCTAGGCAAATACCACAAGTTCACACAGTGACTAAGTTCATCCTTTGTGTGAACAGATAACATGGACTGAATTTTCACAGGGATTGAAATAAGTAACACAATTTTACATATATACATACAACACATATATACACACACATACACATAAAATCTAATTCTTAAGTATCTCAATGGGTACTACTGATATAACTGAATACATTTTTAAGAGATTTTGTATAACTGACTTCTCCCTGTTACAGAGAGAGAGAGAGAGTGGGGAGGAGATAGAGAGAGATTGATTTAGGTGGATAAAAGTAAAATGACTTGAATCAAAAACCACTGATTACTGAAAGAACTAGAACACAGGTTTTTTTATTCCTTGTCCAGAACTCCTTTGTTTTTTTTTTCATTTGGAAGGTATCTTCAAGTTCTTGTCAACTCTGTCACCAGGTCTTTATCTTCAAAATACTCTTCAGATTAACTAATTTCATTAGAAAAAAATGCAAAGTAATATAACATTTTGCTTTTGTACAAATATTTCAGTTTAGCAGTAATGTATTTCCTCTAAATGTAGGTAAAACTCTCAATGGCACAATATGTTTTGTTAATTTAGAAAAAAATTTCTACTTATTAGTTGGTTGTCATTCGACCAAAGAAAAACAAAAACAAAACAAAACAACCACCACCACAAAAATCCATCAGCACAGATCTTTGCTAATGATGTGAAAGCCACTTGATGATGTGAACACTCTGCAATTTAGGTTCATATGAAGAATAAAATGCACAGAAAAATAAATAATTGATAATAACATAGAAAATAAACTCAAGAATTTAAAAATCATGTAATTGATTTAAAATATTCATATTGACTGAGATTCCTCCATGTCTAAACATGGTGTTAGTGTAGAGACAAGGACACCATATCCAACGTGTGTTCTATAGTTACTCCCAATCCTGTGGAAATCTTTGTCAAATGCCTGCTATGTGCTAGTATCCTTGGAAGCTTCCTTATATTTCATATTCAAAAAGAGGTAAAAGTAGAGAAAACCATATTTTGTTCACCAAGTTTCTTGAAACCTATAATTAAAAGAGTGAAAATCAATGGTAGCTTTCAGAAATCTTTCGAATATTAACCAAGGTGACTGTCCTCTTGTGATGGCATCACAAAGGGTGCTGATGAACAGGTCTAAAGGAATGGAAAAGGTCTGGTAGACGCAGTGACTGAGTAGTAGAGATAGAGACAGGGTTTGAAGAATGCATCAGGAATATGTAGTTGTGCAGACAAGAGGTTAGTTAACAAATTGACAAATTGTTTTATGTCATGTCCATAGAAGTCAGGTCATGTCCTGGGGGCACAGATCCAAGAGAAAAAAGAAAATGAAGACTTCGGCTATGAAAGATGAAAGTAGGCAGATTTGGTTTCTAGGCATTAGGTTGTCATTTTCATTTTAAAAATCTTTTCCTTGACTGTGACTACACGTGGGATATAGATGACCAGAAAAAAACAAAGATTCAAATTGATTACAATCCCAGTTTGGAACAAATGAAACACCGCTCAATTCTCTCATACTGGGTATGCAGAATAAAATTTGAAGTCAGTAATGAACTCTTACACACTCTTATTTCTGAGTATTATGACACATGAGGAGTACTGAAGTTAATAGTTTGACCTCCAGACCCATTCATGTCACAGCTGAGCTGCTTAGTAACACAGGATTTAGAGAGTTATATAACTTCTCTGAACCTCGCTTTCTGATTTCTAGTGTTGAAATCTCATTGGATTGCTATAAATATTAATGGCGGAAATTCAGATAAAATACAGAACCATATAAAGCTGATAGTAAAAGCTTAATAAAAATTCAGCTATTACTGTAATTAAAAATAATCAGTAATTGATAATGGTTACAAGTTTGGGTTGGATTTTTTTGGACAAGACTCCAGATCCATGGAATAAATCAACAAATAATGGTTAATAAACAAGTAGAGTTTTTGATTGTATCTTTAAACAGTAACTTATAATAATTTCCCCAGGTAACTATCTACAACATAACTCATGACCCTGTTTATACTGATCAATTTATTTAAAAAGTGACACAGCATAATGAAAATAGCAATTGTCTTTCTAGAAAGCTGAAGTACCCGTATTGGAACCCTAATAACCTGCTACCTTAACAGTTTGATTTAATTTCTTATATCCTCAGTTTTGTCATCTGCAAAATGGCAGTTACAATAATTCCTACTTAAAAGAGACATTGTAAGGATTATGCTAGATGAAATAAATTAATATTTTCAGAAACACTTAGAAGAACACCTGTCACATAGTGTTATGTAAGTAGTTTTCAAGTGAATTATGCCGACACTATTCCTACATAAATCTTATTCAAGATAGAGAGCAAAAGCAGGGATTAGAGAGAGAGAGCAAGGCAAAACATGCACGTGCACGCGTGCGTGCACGCACACACACACACACAATCAAAATTCAGGAAATAGGATGCTATTGTATCATTTAGATGTGTTATTAGTTTTTAAACTTCTCGTTATTTATTGTTAAAAGGCATTTGAGTAGGTAATATCTCTGCTAAATTATAATCACAATAATTATATTATTTTTCTCAAATAACAACTGATAAGTTCTCTTTTAAAAAGTGTTAAGAATAATCACAGTTAAGTCCAAGATGATGAACATCTTAGGTCAATCACTGCTGCCAATACCTTAAGATTCCTGCTTCTATTGTTTAGGATGGCAAAGATAACAGCTAAGTGGTTGCACTATTAAAATTGTAGAGTTTAGGAACACTGCAATTCCACTCCTCTTTGCTAGGTAGACAAAATTGAACTACAACAATTCACTTTATTAGATTCAGACAGGTTAATATGAACTCAATATTCAAAACCATCTAATATAGGGCTACAGAATTCACTACGTCTTCCCTTAGCAGATCACTTAGAATTCAAATACTAGAATAATAACAAAAATCAGAGTTAGAAAAATAACTACTTTAATATAATTGTATATCCAGCTTGCATGGTTAATTGTGCACAGCACAATTTTGGGGCTGTGCCTATCTTTGATTTTAGAGAAGCTGTGATTTTCTTCAAGTAATTTTAAAGTTCAGGTAATAAACCTTTTTAAAGTTAGCATTTTTTTTCCTCTCTACTTACCTTCATGACCTAACTTAAATTCAAAATTTACTGAGGCATACAAGAAGAGCTGTTATTTTGCATATGGGACTGGAAAATGAAATAGTGGTATCCCTGTTGTATGAGAAAATGAGATAAATCCAGGTTGCTTTGTATTCATAAAGTAGCATTGAGCTAAAAATCTCACAGCCAGATTCACACGGACACATTTACGCAAAAAAGTTTAAACCACACTCTACAGTAAGAAGCCACTTTGGGGAATTTTTTTTTTATCTATTCATCTCTTTTTCAACAGTCTCCCTCCCTCCTTCTCTCTCTCTCTCTCATCCTTCTCATTCACTCTCTTTTCTTTTTAAAATCTCTATGACAATTTCTGATGTTCATCATCTTAGACTTAACTGTGATTATCCTTAACACTTTTTAAAAGAGAACTTATCAGTTGTTATTTAAGAGAAGTAATATAATTATTGTGATTGTAATTTAGCAGAGATGTTACCTACTCAAAAGCCTTTTAACAATAAACAACATGAGAAGTTTAAAAACTAGTAACACATGTAAATGATACAATGAGACAATATTCTGGCCAAAATCTTCCCCAGATTTAATATAGAAAACAAAAATAGCTTAGGACTCTGCTCCACATTTCAAGTAAATTGAAAAAGAAGAGAAAAACAAGAAGAAACAGCAACAAACTATTTACTGGATATGGGTCATGAGGGTATGTGCAAACTAACAGCCTATTGCCTTCATCAGTTTTGCAACCTTACTGAAGCTTTGGAAGGTATCAGAGCATATTCTTGGCATGTATTATTCTCTCCTCCAAGACCTTGCTAAGTCTCTACTCACCCTGTGTGATTTAAATATTCCACAGGAGTGGCAATATCCATACATTAATATGATTGCTTTTCTATATAAGCATGTCACTATTAAACCAGCACGATGGAGGTAAATGTGTTACATTACTTTTCATTATTGGATTTAGTTGTGTTGGAAAATTCTTAATTGCTTTATCCAGATTTTTTTTCTGATTAAAAGCTTACATATTTGAGACAATATATTGCAACAGATACTTCTATAATCTATAGCTATAAAAAAGAATGTAAGTTGTACATAAATCTCACACTAATTTTAATTTCATTCATATAATATTGAAAGCAGAAATAGGATAATGCATCCAAAGTTTAGGCCACTCCGGTAACATATTCTAATATTGCTTTTTCTTTTATATAGTCTGCAAATTTTGCTGACACATCTTAGAGAATTCCACATAAAAATGTGGAAGGGAAAGTTAGATTCCCAACAAATCCCTTCCAAAACTCTAATGAAAAGATACCGTTCTGACAAGAGGCACTAAAAGATACATCATGTAATTAGCATTTATGACTCACATGCACATTAATAATCTTGATCATTATGTTATATTTGGAACATATCACCATTTACAAAGTTTGTATTATTCATTGAAACGTCACAAGGTGTCAGGCAGATCCAGTTAATCAATGAGTCATATAAATATATCGCCCCACCAACCCATACAGAGGCACACACACACACACACGCTCTTTGCTTCCTCTGTATTCTCACTGCTAATGCAGTATCTTTCTTTCCTTGGTCAATCAACTTCCAAATGATAGCTGGTTTCCAGATGTTCTCTGGTCAGCTCCTCCTCTACACTACTACCTATATTAGTTTTCTAGAAGTCAGTCTTTATAAAGACATTCTTAGTGATTCTTCTTTGGTTAAAAGATAAATCTCAACTTCTGAACAGATGAGCCTTGCAAGTCTCTCACTACCTCTAAACTTGCTGTTCAGCATCTCCTGCTTCCCCTTCTCCATTCATGTGTTGGTTGCTCCAGCTAAAAGCAAACTGCTTACTATTGCCCATATTCTTTACTAGTCCCACTCTTTTGGACCTGCACTGTTTAGCAGAGATTATGTCATCACCCTAGAGTGATTTTTCTCATGAAAACTTACTAGGTGTTACTTTTCTAGCTTATCTATAACCTTGTCTAGAGATACATGTATAGGAAAATTTCTGAGGTTTCTTTCTGAGACTCCTGATGGAGTAAGTTGTCCCCATAAGAAGTGAAATTGTATTTGTTTTCAATTTTATACCATATTTTATATTATAGCATGACCAAATACATACTTCAGACTCCTGTCAAAAACGTAGATTTGTGGAAAGGACAGTTAATGTCCTAAGCTATAGCTACATTGACTGTTTCTGATCAGGGTGCATAATATCTATTATAAATGACATACAAAATACCATTCTTTATTCACAAGTGCATTTATTTATTCTAACACTGAGAAGAGCAATTTTACCTTCTCTTTCAAATTTTGAATGCTTTAATCTTTAATGACTTCACTAGCTGGGATTTGGTAAAAGAACAGGGTGAAAATGAGGTTTCCCAAAGAACTCATCTTTGAAAATCTTTCTGAATCTTTCATAAACTCTCAAGGTTGTTGAAAATGACCTCAGGGTCATAAAATATTATTAGGTTTTACACCTGCATATCTTGGGTGGGAACTAGTTGGCCAGAGCGTCGAGGGGAGATAAGTGGTTCCATTAAATTCTCTTTTGTGTAATACCTGGTGCTGCAAGGGAACCCTGTGGGTATCTAGTAAGTATTATTTCAAGATAAAGAATATATAAAGAAGCAGTATAGCAGGCAAAATCTGTAATCTTACTTTGTTCTCATCCTATGTCACAGAGAGTTCTGAGCAGCACAATGAAACTGCTGCTTGATTGCAATGCTAGGGAAAATTCACTCAAGCATGTTCTTAGGGGTCAATTTTTAAATCACAAAATGAAGTTTGATCAACTTTTTCAACAGCCTGTTTTGTAAAGTCCATTGCTACAATGATCATTGCTTAATGTTGTCTCTGTCTTTTCTGCTCAAAGTTTAATTCATGGTGTGGCGGCTTTACCAGCATCACCTGAGAATTCATTAGAAATCCAGAGTTTCAGATCCCATGGCAGATATACTGAAGCAAAATCTGCATTTTAACAGGATCTTCAGTTAACTAAATGTAACTTAAAGTTTGAGAGGCACTAAGTCATCGAGGAGCATAATTTTCTGAACTCTATTAGTTTGATGCAACCTAAGACAGTAAGACTTAGAATGTAAAATTAAAATATTATTCATTCACAACACACTAAGAGAAAGAAGGTTTGCTGCCTATTTCTAGAGTGTTTTTGACCACCGAATCATATTTATCTTAATAGTCTCCTCTTATGAGTCAAGCAATTTTATGTGTAGCACTGTTGATTACATTTTATACTTTGTATTTTAGTTTCGTGCGATTAAAGGCCTTCATGATTATTAAGAAGTTATGAACTAAGTCGTGAGGAGAAGATAGCGAACTATGATTTGCTTAATACCTCACATAGGCCTGCGAAAACCAAGCTTCTCAACATTTCAGAATTTATGATTATGATTATTCAATAGCATAGACCAATTCTTCACTGAAAATAAATATTAGTTTTAAAATTATTTTAAAACTATTTAAAATTCATAAGGAACCAAAAAAGAGTCTGAATAGCCAAGTAAATCCTAAGCAAAAAGAACAAAGCCAGAGGCATCACATTATCTGACTTCAAACAATACTACGAGGCTCCAGTAACCAAAAGAGCATGGTACTGGTGCAAAAACAGGCATACAGACCAATGAAATAGAATAGAGAGCCCAGAAATAAGGTCAAACACCTACAAGCATCTGATCTTTGACAAAATTGGCAAAACAAGGATTGGGGAAAAGACTCCCTATTCAATAAATGCTGCTGGAATAATTGTCTAGCTATATGCAGAATAATGAAACTGGACCCTTTCTTTATAGCATAAACAAAATTAACTCAAGATGAATTAAAGACTTAAATGTAAAACCTGAAACTATAAAACAATGGAAGACAACCTAGGCAATACCATCCTGGACATAGGAAAAGGCAAAGATTTCATGACCAAAAAAACAAAAGGCAATCACAACAAAAGCAAAATTGACAAGTGGGATCTAATTATGCTTAAGAGCTTCTGCACAGCAGAAGAAACTATCAACAAACAGAAAATCTACAGAATAGGAGAAAATATTTACAAACTGTATAGTATTATCTGACAATGGTCTACTGTCCAGTATCTATAAAAAACTTAAATAAATTTACAAGAGAAAACAGCCCCATTAAAAGTGGGAAAAGAACATGAAGAGACACTTTTCAAAAGAATACATTCATGTGGCCAATAAGCATATGAAAAAAACTCAACACGCTGATCAAAAAATCAAAACCACAATGAGATACTATCTCACACCAGTCAGAATGGCTATTATTAAAAGTCAAAAAATAACAGATGCTGGTGAGGTTGCTGAGTAGAGGGAACACTTATACACTGTTGGTGGGAGACTAAATTAGTTCAACCATTGTGGAAGACAGTGTGATAATTCCTCAGAGAGCTAAAAGCAGATCTACCATTCAACCTAACAATCCCATTACTGGGTATATACCCAGAGGAATATAAATCATTCTACCATAAAGACACATGAACACGAATGTTCACTGCAGCACTGTTCACAATAGCAAAGACATGGAATCAACATAAATGCTTATCAGTGACAGACTGGATAAAGAAAATGTGATATATATACACTGTGGTATACTATGCAGTCATAAATAAAATTATGTCTTTTGTGGAAACATGAATGGAGCTAGAGGCTATTATCCTCAGAAAATTAATGCAGAAACAGAAAACAAATACCACGTGTTCTCACGTGGTTTAAGCTCTTTGTAGATTCTGGATATCAGCCTGTTGTCAGATGGGTAGATTGCAAAATTTTCTCTCATTCTGTAGGTTGCCTGTTCACTCTGATGGTAGTTTCTTTTGCTGTGTAGAAGCTCTTTAGTTTAATTAGATGCACAAATCAAAACCACAATGAGATACCATCTCACACCAGTTAGAACAGCATCATTAAAAAGTCAGGAAACAACAGGCACTGGAGAGGATGTGGAGAAACAGGAACACTTTTACACTGTTGGTGGGAGTGTAAACTAGTTCAACCATTGTGGAAGACAGTGTGGCGATTCCTCAAGGACCTAGAACTAGAAATACCATTTGATTCAGCGATCCCATTACTGGGTATATACCCCAAGGATTATAAATCATGCTACTATAAAGACACATGCACATGTATGTTTATTGGGGCACCATTCATAATAGCAAAGACTTGGAACCAACCCAAATGTCTATCAATGATAGACTAGATTAAGAAAATGTGGCACATATACACCATGGAATACTATGCAGCCATAAAAAAGATGAGTTCATGTCTTTGTAGGGACATGGATGTAGCTGGAAACCATCATTCTGAGCAAACTATTGTGAGGACAGAAAATCAAACACCACATGTTCTCATAGATAGGAACTGAAGAATGAGAACACTTGGATACAGGGTGGGGAACATCACACACCAGGGCCTGTTGTGGCATGGGGGGATGNTAACCAAAAGAGCATGGTACTGGTGCAAAAACAGGCATACAGACCAATGAAACAGAATAGAGAGCCCAGAAATAAGGTCAAACACCTACAAGCATCTGATCTTTGACAAAATTGGCAAAAACAAGGATTGGGGAAAAGACTCCCTATTCAATAAATGCTGCTGGAATAATTGTCTAGCTATATGCAGAATAATGAAACTGGACCCTTTCTTTATAGCATAAACAAAAATTAACTCAAGATGAATTAAAGACTTAAATGTAAAACCTGAAACTATAAAAACAATGGAAGACAACCTAGGCAATACCATCCTGGACATAGGAAAAGGCAAAGATTTCATGACCAAAAAAACAAAAGGCAATCACAACAAAAGCAAAAATTGACAAGTGGGATCTAATTATGCTTAAGAGCTTCTGCACAGCAGAAGAAACTATCAACAAACAGAAAATCTACAGAATAGGAGAAAATATTTACAAACTGTATAGTATTATCTGACAATGGTCTACTGTCCAGTATCTATAAAAAACTTAAATAAATTTACAAGAGAAAAACAGCCCCATTAAAAAGTGGGAAAAGAACATGAAGAGACACTTTTCAAAAGAATACATTCATGTGGCCAATAAGCATATGAAAAAAACTCAACACGCTGATCAAAAAATCAAAACCACAATGAGATACTATCTCACACCAGTCAGAATGGCTATTATTAAAAAGTCAAAAAATAACAGATGCTGGTGAGGTTGCTGAGTAGAGGGAACACTTATACACTGTTGGTGGGAGACTAAATTAGTTCAACCATTGTGGAAGACAGTGTGATAATTCCTCAGAGAGCTAAAAGCAGATCTACCATTCAACCTAACAATCCCATTACTGGGTATATACCCAGAGGAATATAAATCATTCTACCATAAAGACACATGAACACGAATGTTCACTGCAGCACTGTTCACAATAGCAAAGACATGGAATCAACATAAATGCTTATCAGTGACAGACTGGATAAAGAAAATGTGATATATATACACTGTGGTATACTATGCAGTCATAAATAAAATTATGTCTTTTGTGGAAACATGAATGGAGCTAGAGGCTATTATCCTCAGAAAATTAATGCAGAAACAGAAAAACAAATACCACGTGTTCTCACGTGGTTTAAGCTCTTTGTAGATTCTGGATATCAGCCTGTTGTCAGATGGGTAGATTGCAAAAATTTTCTCTCATTCTGTAGGTTGCCTGTTCACTCTGATGGTAGTTTCTTTTGCTGTGTAGAAGCTCTTTAGTTTAATTAGATGCACAAATCAAAACCACAATGAGATACCATCTCACACCAGTTAGAACAGCAATCATTAAAAAGTCAGGAAACAACAGGCACTGGAGAGGATGTGGAGAAACAGGAACACTTTTACACTGTTGGTGGGAGTGTAAACTAGTTCAACCATTGTGGAAGACAGTGTGGCGATTCCTCAAGGACCTAGAACTAGAAATACCATTTGATTCAGCGATCCCATTACTGGGTATATACCCCAAGGATTATAAATCATGCTACTATAAAGACACATGCACATGTATGTTTATTGGGGCACCATTCATAATAGCAAAGACTTGGAACCAACCCAAATGTCTATCAATGATAGACTAGATTAAGAAAATGTGGCACATATACACCATGGAATACTATGCAGCCATAAAAAAGATGAGTTCATGTCTTTGTAGGGACATGGATGTAGCTGGAAACCATCATTCTGAGCAAACTATTGTGAGGACAGAAAATCAAACACCACATGTTCTCATAGATAGGAACTGAAGAATGAGAACACTTGGATACAGGGTGGGGAACATCACACACCAGGGCCTGTTGTGGCATGGGGGGATGGGAGAGGGATAGTATTAGGAGAAACACCTAATGTAAATGATGAGTTAATGAGTGCAGCAAACCAACATGGCACATGTATACATATGTAACAAACCTGCACGTTGTGCACATGTACCCTAGAACTTAAAGTATGATTTAAAAAAATTAGATTTCACCTCAAACGTATCATTAATTCACACCAGTAAAACAGAGACAATGTAAGAAACAGAAGCATCCTTTCTGCTGCCACAGACCATGAACCAAAATCTTTCTGGGTCTGCCCTCAAGGTTTTATAAGGCCATTTGTTAGAAAACCATAATGATTTACAATTCCCACTCTTAGAAATCTTTCCAGGTTTGTGAGATCTAAACCAAAATCAATTTTATTAGGCGGGAATGTTAGGCAGAGGAGCAATGATAAAGTAAAGCAGAAATCCCTTGTCAGGAGAAAGGTTTGAGTTATCTGGAGTGTCCAAAATGGCTTACTCATATATATTCACATCTTCCCACTATAAACAAGTTATGGCTTCTTCTCAGTGCTTTAGCTTCAAGGCAGTCAGGCCTAGTGAGATGTTAAACTGAAATGGCAGGAAGGCTAACACAGTGTCACAAAGGAAGCAGTTCGCCTCACTATTTCTAAATAAGGGCACTCATCCCTGAGAACACTAGCTTCTCTGCATGAAATAGAAGTTTCTGCTTCCTTGTACTTCTGCTCACATATCAAACATTTAAAATAGCCTCAAGTAATGAAAGCCCGGAAAGTTTTTGAAAGTGAACATATACTAGCTGGCAAATCTTGGCTTTTCATATTCTCCAGGTAAAGTGTTCAGCTTCTGCCCTCTTTAAAACTGCATGGTCTTTGTAACAGTCTTTCTCAACATTATCCTGTGTAATAGCTCTGATCCCTCATGAATGATGGATGCCTGCCTTTCCTGTAAATGGTTTAACACCACTAATGTAAAAGGGAATGAGGACTGTCAGTACCGGACATTGCTGAAAAGCAACTGATGATCTGGCTTTTCAGCTCCCAGTTCTGGAAATCACCCTCAGTCAGAGAGCCATGTGGTTATTATCTGCCTCTGAAACTTTTAATATTATTCTGTGATTGCTTTGTAAGTTTCAGGTTAAATTTAAATAACATTTCAACTCCCCTAATTATTCCCAAAGTCTGCATTTATTATCTAATTCATCAATAATCATTTGTAGCCCAACTTTCATTTCAATGAAAACTACTTGGGGGACCCATGGAGGAAAAAAATGTGGTCTATATAATTTGTATCTTATTTGGTGTATAGTTGTATAGCTGAAATCAGAAAACATTTTCAACAAAATAAAATAGACCCAAGAAATAACTACTTCTTCCTTTGACTTGTGCCGAGCCTTCAGAGCAAGATTCTCTCTCTCTCTCTCTCTCCCATCTTCCTTCCCTCCC
>NW_016831073.1:166707-187305 GCF_001698545.2 Rhinopithecus bieti | reverse complement strand
TTTCTTTCTTTCTTTCTTTCTTTCTTTCTTTCTTTCTTTCTTTCTTTCTTTCTTTCTTTCTTTCTTTCTTTCTTTCTTTCTTTCTTATCTGGCTATGTATCTGTCTGGCTATTTATATATCTTTATCTCTCTATCTCCCTATCATCTATTATCTATTTACGTAACTATTTGTCAACAGGATGGAATTGATAAAGAAAGAAGAAGCTAAAATTAATAAGGAAATACTAAATACCAGATATTTTGCCTACAATAATATATTATGTGTTTACTCAGTAATCCTTTGTAATGGGAATTACCCCAATTCATAGACGCTCATTGGAAAAAGTTGCCTAAAATTAGTTGTCTGACGAACACCAGAATTGTTATTTAAATTTAGGACTTTTTAATTCAAATGTTTGCATCCTTTCCGTCATGTCATTCTGCTTCACGGCCAGGAATTTGATGGAATCCTAAACTTGGGTAGGGACATGGTTCTATTTTTCACTTGACAGTGTCTCCAAGCAGAGGTTATCACACCTTGCTATAAGACCTTTGGAGGACAAATGGGTCAGAAATGAATGAAACAGAAGAATTTTGGCTGTAGTCATGATGGCATCTGAACCAAGTATACTCTTATTGGTACTCATGTCTTTCCCCTTGTTTTTGAGGCCACTCGTTTTCCATGATCTCACAGAGTATAAGGCAGTCTATATTGTTGTGTTCTTTGTTCTACACTCCCACCTCTACATATGGTATAATGGATATTAGCATTAATTGATTTTACTTCAATTATTTCAGTGATAGATTTCACTGTGGTGATTTACATGCTGATGGGATCATATATAGGTTGAGTATCCCTCTTCTAAAATGCTAGGGGCCAGAACTGTTTCAGATTATTTTTTGGTTTTAGAACATTTCCGTATACATAATGAGACATATTGAGAATAGGATCTAAATCTAAAGACAAAATTCATTTATGTTGTTCATATACACTTTATACACATAACCTGAAGGTAATCTTATACAATATTTTAAATGATTTTGTGCATGAAACAAAATTTTGACGCTGTGCCCCATCACAAAATTCACAGGTGTGAAATTTTCCACTTGTGGCATAATGTTGGCATTCAAAAAACCGGGGATTTTGGAAAACTTCAGATTTCAAATTTTCAGATTAGGGATGTTCAGCCTGTATCTAAAATTAAAAAGGTGACCTCAGATCTTCAACTTTCAATTCTTCTCATTCAACCTCTAGCATCACAATCAATTGTACTTTTTCTTTTCAGAGTTAAGAATTTGAAAATAATTTTCCATATAATAAAACTTAATCAAATGAACAAACCATGCTTGCTAATTTTAATTATTACCAATAAAATGATGTTGAAATTAAAGTGTGAGAGGTTGTTTTCTTTTCCTTTAAGATTGGAGCTATTAAGAGAAGATAACACTTTCTAGGCATGAATTCATTACATTAAAGATTGATTAATATCTCTACAAATTAAACCAGATGTTATAAGACTCATAAAATGAAAGAGACATTAGAGATTATGTCATCATTCACTTAAAAAGAATGAGACCCAGGCCACTTATGTGATTAATCCAGCAGCATTTTGTAGACAGTAGTGAAAGAGGTAACTTCCAGCCCACAATGTCTGAATTCCCACCAACATTTCTCAAAACACATATTTGCTTCACTTTCCTCCTACCCCATTTTCTTGACTTACCCATATTTTAAAAAGGCAAATTTTTATTTTGCTTTTATTTCCTACCATCGTAAATCTAAAAATAGACTGAGGTGGCAAGGTGCCACTGGTTTACAGCTGGTTTGCTCAACTGTGATACGTGCCTTGATTTTCAATGCATGGTGAAGACATCCTGCAGTCAGACACCTGCAGGCAATCAACCACATTCCTCTGCTGCACCTCAGGGCCATAGTTCCTGGCAAGCACATCACAGCAGCAGTCATCTATTGTACTGAGCAGTAAGAACAGCACCTGAGCAGGAAAAGTGACAGACTCAGAAAGGGCTAGCCTAGCCTTGGCTACAGAAATGCCCTGCCAGAAGTCAGGTGTTGTTTTAATGAGAATCAACAATTTCTTGATCACTCATGTACCCAGTTTTTGCCAGCTGACTCTGATGGCCACTATCTTGCTGGGAAAAGACAGTTAAACTCCAAATCCTATAATCTAGCTTTGACGCAAAAGCCTGGTTTATCTAGTATTGAAGCATCATGTAATGTAACCTTTGTATTAGAGAAAGCTTTTGAAAATGAATCCACCTTGTAAATCTATTAGATTATTTTCTACTCGTTTATTTATTGCCTCAGGTAAAAAATAAACAGATATATGTCTAAGATTTTGGGCAGATGCACCAAGCACACTGAATCTGAAACACAATGGCAATTTTTTTCCTATAGTCCCAAATTTTGCCTATTTTGATCATACAATACTCGTACACCATGTTTTAAAGGGTAGTACAATTTTAAAAAACAGTATTTTCTTATGATCTCAGCTAGTATTATCTTCAATTTTCCTTTTTTAAAATTAAGATATTGTTCAAAAGCAACAGGTGATCAAGACAGCAAATAAACATAAATATACACAAAAGAAATCAACCAGACAAATAACTCACACATAATGTCTTTGAAAATATTTGTATGTATTTGTGTGTGTACATTTCTTTATGAAAATGGAAGTATCATGTACAAAACCTAGTTTTCCCATTTAGGAAGGAATAGTGAGTATTTTTTCACATCTAAAACCATAATTTTATGTCATTTTAGAAGGCTTCAAAGTATGCCATTAAAATGCAATAATTTATTTTAGTAATTCTCTGTTATTGGATATTTAGATTATTTCTGAGTTTCCACTATTTTAAAGTTTATTGAATACAACATTTATCCTTGCACAGCACAGAATAAATTGCCATGAATGAGTAGCAAGTCAAAGGATATACTCACTTTACTTTCAGCAATTTTATACCATCTTATACTCCTATCACTCAAGGGCTCTTGTTTATCTGTTCATTTTAAAAAAATGTTTAATAGATGTCAACTTTGTGCTAGCACTATCCTGGGTACTGGGGCAATGGATAAGGAAAATAGACCTAGTTGTAGCGTATAGATGGAAACAGTCTAATTTAAGAGATAGGTGATTAATCAAATAATTATACTCTATTATGTTCTATAAAAACCGTGTCGGACAATATAAGATCATTTAGCAGAGAGACCTTACCTAGTTAAGGGTTGAGAACGTTTTCCTGAAGAACTGATGATCAAGCCAACATCTGAGGTGAATAGAAGTTAGTATGAGAAAGGGCTACAGAGGAAGAATTCTACAAAAGGCGGCAGTCACACTTTTGCTAAGACCTAAGATGTTTTATGTCAGGAAACATGACAACACTATTAACTAAAAAGTTAACATCATCTCACCACTCAAAGAATTGGAGGACTCTAAAGAAAAAAAAAGAGTCATTTATGAAAAAGAAAGAGTGTATTTTCTGTCTATTATGTTCACATTTTTAACCCTACTACAATGTACATGATTTTTTTCTTTTTTGTACTTTCTTTGATTAATTGTATAATTTAGTCATTGTCATTTATAAGTTATCTGAGAATGCCCTATGCCCATTATGTTATCAATATGGATTTTTAAAACAATTTTCATATTCAAATGATTAATTTATATAAGCATGGTGACCTTTTGTCAGCCCTTATAAGCATTTTTCCTCTAGAGTACAAAGCAAAATTATACTATTTTGACATACAGAAGTTTTCTTTCATGTAGACAAATCTATTAGACATTTTCTTTATGCTTTATGACTTCAGTGTCATACTTAGAAAGGCCTTTTTCCCAATAAGATTACACAAACAATCCTAGCCTTTCTGAATTTATTGCTGAAGGGACATAGACCTGCTAAGTGGAATTTGTATTTTCAGAAGAAGACTGAACCTTAGGTCATATATACTTAGGCTTTATCAGCCTTATGGTCTCATATTATATACAGCGAACCCTTTATAATCTGTTTTATTGAATGAGTTATAACCACACATGTTGAAAAGGCTTTAAAACCCCACTATGTAACTGTACAGAAATAGCCGAGGGTTGGTGTTCACATACTGGTATATACTTCCATGTAGCCATCCATGCTCAGGCTTGGTGAAGCATTTGCATAAGAATCTATTGTATTATAATAACAAGATATGAAGTTCCCTGCCAAGTATTATGGGTTGTGTCTCAA
This sequence comes from Rhinopithecus bieti, assembly GCF_001698545.2. Taxonomy (NCBI): domain Eukaryota; kingdom Metazoa; phylum Chordata; class Mammalia; order Primates; family Cercopithecidae; genus Rhinopithecus; species Rhinopithecus bieti. Next base: position 183,087 of record NW_016831073.1, on the reverse strand, counting down.
GTCTCTGTCAACATAGTAAATATTAGGTACAAGTTTGACTTCTGAGCTCCTAATTAAAATAAGTCATTACCTATTGTAAGAATTATACTACATCAACTGCTTAATTAAACTGTATTTAAAGATTTTTTTGACATCTACTCTGCTAGCCTCGCAAAGATGTATATGTACTAAGGGAAAATTCACATACTGGAGAAACATGGTAAGGCTTTAAAAGAATCATTTGCATCAGAGTTTGTTAAGAATCATATGAGGGATGTGCTCACGAAGTACAGGAAGCACAGATAAAGAGTATCTGGCTCAGACAGTGAGAACCAGAAAAATCTTTCCGGAAGAGCTAGTGCCTTTCCAGAAGTGCAGGCTGAGTTTTACAAAAAGGGCTACAAAGCCTCTTGAAGAGTAATGGGATGAGGTGTTTCTAGGCAACATACTGCTGTAAGAGATAGCATACTGTTTCAGAATAGCAAATAAATCCCAAATGATAGAGAAGAGGAGTTGGGTATGTCAAGAGGTAGTAGAACCTGACTTTGTATGACAGTTAGGTAATTTGGACTCTAAAGACTATGGAGAATGGCTGAACATTTTAAGCTGCCAAATCACAAGATCAGAAGGACCAAGATGAAATTACTTGCAAAAGTAAAAAGAACATACACTATAAATTATTAATGTCTTAGGCACAAAATTTAGGGATGTTGATGAGCATCCAGCAAAACAGCCGGACCCAAAAGAATTCTAAAATCCACAATGTAAGTAGTAATGTTTTAATAGTTACATTTAAGCAAAATTTGACTTCTAAAATTGTTATGCACATTCTACTGTATTCATGAAAAAAATAAATGAGAAAGAATATTCAAGAGAACTCTGAAAAAAATAATAATTAAATGTTATAATTACAAATGCATTAATACATATAGAGACCAAAGGAAAAGAAAAGAAAGGCTGGGAATAACCCAAATGCATATGCAAATTTTGTAGGTAATAAAGGCAATTACCTCAAATTAGTAGTTAAGATGGACTTGTGAATAAATGATTTTGAGTCAAATGGGTTAGAGAATTTAGATCCGTATCTCATGACATATAATCTCCAAATTAACAAAATATATGTGTTAAAAAAAACTACACAGCTGTGCAAAGAAAATATAGGTGAATAAATTTATCAACTTGTAATAAGGAAGAACTTTCTAATTATGACTAAGAACCTAAAATCATCAAATTATAAAAGATCCAACCATAATCACATTAAAACTTATTCATGATAAAGACTATCATTTCAAAGTCAAAATAAGAATAAAAATCTTTCAAAATGTTTTGTGCCTTGGAAAAAAATTAATATTTCCTATACAGGTAGATCTCCAAGAAATCAGTAAGAAAAAGACCAATAGTTCTTAAGTAGATAAAAAGAGGTTTAAATGCACTTAAATTAAGAGAAATACAGAAATCTAAAAGATTGACCTCAGAGTCTTTTCATAGGACACTGAAGAAAAGAAATTTTCATAAATTGTTGGCAAGAATATGAAGATGAACAGCTTCTATAAAGGAAAATTTAGTAACACTTCTTGAAATTACAAATACATCATTTACTGATTCTGCAATTCCACTCTTGGGAAACTATTCTATAGATATTAATGAACACATGCAAAGTAAGAATATAAGGGTAGTCATTGCAGCATTTTTGTCTCTGCAGCATATTTATATACTCGAGTTTAAAATCAAACTAGGCCGGGCGCGATGGCTCAAGCCTGTAATCCCAGCACTTTGGGAGGCTGAGACGGGCGGATCACGAGGTCAGGAGATTGAGACCATCCTGGCTAACAAGGTGAAACCCCGTCTCTACTAAAAAAATACAAAAAAACTAGCCGGGCATGGTGGCGAGCACCTGTAGTCCCAGCTACTCGGGAGGCTGAGGCAGGAGAATGGCATAAACCCGGGAGGCGGAGCTTGCAGTGAGCTGAGATCTGGCCACTGCACTCCAGCCTGGGCGACAGAGCGAGACTCCGTCTCAAAAAAAAAAAAAAAAAAAAAAAAAAAAAAAAAAAAAAAAAAAAAAAAAAAAAAAAAAAAAAAAAAAAAAAAAAAAAAAAAAAAGTAAAATCAAACTAAAATTTAGGGTACAACTACGCATCAAAATATAATGCAGCACTTAAGAAAATAAATTATCTCTGTCCTAAGAGTAAATGATCTCTAGAATGTATTCTCAAACTAAATAAAAACATTTCAGGAGAGTATGTAATACAGGTGGGAGAGAATACATATTTGTATTATAATTAGCAATAAAGAAACAATGAGAGAACATATAAGAAATGGACTAAATAGGTTTATTGTAGGGATTGGGTACCAATTGAACCAAGACAAAGATTAGAATCAAGAGTTCTCATAGTAATACTTTTTTATACTACTTCATTTTTTACATGAATTATTTATTCAAAATATAAATTAAAATAATAAAATATGACAAACAGAAATTCTCTTGTGCATACATATATAATTTTACAGAATACATAAGCAACTAAAGTAAATAAACAGTACACAAAACAGAAAGAAGTTTTATAATTTACAAAAACAGAAAGAAGTTCCCTAATTTATTTTTTATACTTACCTAAGTAAATGTTTCATAATGGAAGAACTATAGACATTAACTATCATCATAAAATAATGTAAACAGATGCCTTCTCTATTATCTTAGTCACTACTCTTTTGGGATACAGTTGGATAATTAAAAATAATATATATCTTAACAATGATTTAGCCAGGCGCAGTGGCTCACGCCTGTAATCCCAGCACTTTGGGAGGCCGAGGTGGGTGGATCACAAGGTCAGGAAATCGAGACTATCCTGGCTAACCCGGTGAAACCCCCATCTCTACTAAAAACGCAATAAACAAAATTAGCCGGGCGTGGCGCGGGCACCTGTAGTCCCAGCTACTCGGGAGGCTGAGGCAGGAGAATGGCGTAAACCCGGGAGGCGGAGCTTGCAGTGAGCTGAGATCACGCCACCGCACTCCCGCTTGGGCGACTGAGCGAGATTCCGTCTCAAAACAACAACAACAACAACAACAAAAAACACAATGATTTAAAAAGGCACTTCGTAGGTGCTTAGGGTAGAAATTGAAAATACCTGTTCATCCTCTGCATATTGCTAATTTGAGGTTCTAGGAAGTTTAATTCATTTGTATAATATTAATATAATAGCAATGGAATGTGTCAGTTGCTGCATAGTTTATTAAAAACCCTATTGTTCGTCTGCTAAGTTTATTTTGGTTTCCTTTCATACGCTTGATGAGGGTAGTAAAGTTCCGTATAGAAAACCAATCAAGGCTAAAAGCAATAGCATCATCAGTCAATTGCTACTTCTCAGGCTCAGTGTGTGGTTCCGTAGCATTCAAAGCTGTACCTGTGAAAAATGAGCTTTAACCTTGCAGGTTAGAGCAACTGCATGCTAACATACATTTGACTACTTTAGAAAAAAGTTTCAAAAGCCTTCAAGATTCTTCTGGTAACAAAATTATTTACTCTTACAAAGCTTCAACTCTGAACTGAATGAAAATGACAGATATGGACAGAAACCATCAGGAAAATGTACAGTAAAACTATGTCCACATATAGATGGCAGATAACCACAAAGAAACAGACAATAAAACAACCATGACTGTGGCCATTATTCAGGTAGGGGTGATGGGTAATTAAAACAGAGAAACAAATTCTGCCTAATATTGTCTCTGGTTTTTTATGGAGAAAGGATTTAATGCCAAAAACAAGAAAATAGAAAAGATTAAATTATTTAAATTAGCAAGAGATGACAAAGGAAGAAAGTAAGAGGTAGGAAAAGTGATTATTTAGTATGTATTCAAATGATACATTGAGCTTTCCAGCACAAATAGAGCTGAATGTTTGTAGGAGAGGATTGAGGTTTCAATCAAATAGTCACATTACCATTCATTTGGCTTCATAATTCTCTTCTTAAATAAGTCTCTCTCTGTCACCCAGGCTGGAGTGCAGTGGCATGATCTCAGCTCACTGCAACCTCCATCTCCTGGGTTCAAGCGAATTGTCCTGCCTCAGCTTCCTGAGTAACTGGGACTACAGGTGCATGCCACCATGCCTGGCTAATTTTTTGAATTTTTAGTAGAGATGGTGTTTCACTGTGTTAGCCAGGACGGTCTCAATCTCCTGACCTCACGGTCTGCTCACCTTGTCTTCCCAAAGTGCTGGGACTACAGGTGTGAGACACTGTGCCTTGCCTAAACAAGTCTTTTTTAATGGGTGGTGGTAGTGATACTATAGACCTTGGCAAAGAAAACCAGTAATGTAAAGCTTGATTTACCAGCAAGTAATGGAGGCTGAAGGATTCTATAAAATAGCTGCAAGTTGCCATCTGACACAGTAGTAGGGGTTCTGATCAGCAGTCAGGCTTGTCAGTTTCAGCTCATTGGGCCTATATAATTTTCCTGTTATTGTTTGGTTGTTTCCTTGCTTGGTTGCCAGTAAAGGATCAAGGGACAACAATTCCTGGGAAAACATTAATAAATTAGTAGTTTATAATAATTACTTTTAGCATTTTTAAATGTTTTTAAGTGTTATTCGGCAGCTGAAGGAAGATTTTGGCATACAGCCATCATGTTAGAATTTAAAATTAAATCAATGACACTCTAAGATGGCAGATGGAACTTCAATTGTTCACAGTGAAAGAGGGCTGAGGGTTCTTAGTGCACTGAATTTTAAATTTAGTGATTATAAAAAACTATGAATTGAAAAGTTGTCTTGGAAATTACTCATTTCTTTTTGTAAAGATGAATGATTACAAAACTGCATGGCTTGAGTAGATTTTAAAATTCAAAGCAGTCTTAATTCATACAGGATATAAATATCAAAAGTTGAATTCTCTTTAGGATCTTAATATAAATAACAATGTACCCCACCACAGCTGTCATTCTCTCAGCCATTGTGCCCTGATTTTTTTTAGTTCCCACTGTGTATTAAAATTAGCCCTTGTAGATTTATGTGTGTGTTTACATGTTCATTGTCTCTCTTTTCCTGTAGACTAAAAGCTGCAAGATAGTAAGGATCACCTATTTTTTAATCTTATTTTTTTTTTACTATTGAAGATTTGGCATAGAGTAAGTGCTCAGTAAATGGTTGTTGAACTAACGAGTATATCAATCAAGGAATCTAACAATCAAAATAGAAGGTTTTTATCTTCTATTTGGGACAAAGGTATGAGATCACATAGTTGATGCTTTGGAGGCAAGCTTGCCCCCAGAATTTGGTCATTAAAGTTTTATTTTGTGTTGCTTAACAGTCTATGCACATTCTCTCATTTGTGGATTCTTCGGGGTAATACACGTATTTCCCTGGCACAAGGAAGAGCACATAGTATACCACACCTAACAAGTTCCTTTAAGATCTTCAATATCTTTTCTAGACTCTAGACTCTTAGTTTACTATACGACAGTTAACTGTCATCTAAAATACATGGTGATTTTTCTAAAAAAGATTATCCTGCCAGGCCCATTGTTTTGTTTTGTTTTTAAGGCTGAAAATATCACTTGGCCAAGAGATGACACTAGTAAGTATTTTCATACCTGAGGAAAGGTGCTTTCTTTTATGTCACGTTTTATTTTTTATATACTACTATTTTAAAGCTCTTTACAGGCATCTTTCTAAAAACTATAACTGTTGGCTAGGCATTATTATCAACATTCCAAAATGGGTAAATGAAGGCTCTGAGAGGTTAAATACTTTGCTCGAAGTTTCTCGGCTGGTAACTTTTGGAGCTAAGATTCAAAACCAGGTCGTCAAACTGTGAACAAAGCTTATGCTCTTAGCCACTATCTTACCAACTACAGCTCAGTCTAGGATGTCGTTTTTGTTTCTGAGATAGGCTCGGGAGTTATATTGCAACCCAGGGTTTTCATAGAGCAGAGTGATCAACTGGCCCCATTTTATGAGGAATATAGAGAAATGGCCACAGATGGGTATTTGGCTCCACAAAAAAGTTGTGGAGAAAAAAAAAAAAAAACCTCTGTTCTACCTCTATGTCCTTTTGCATTATGTTTCTAACTTTAATAAAATTTCTACCTAGAAAACAGTAACCTTGATTCAAATTGAGCAGAACTATACCAGCCTTGGTCAATCATATGACACTGTGGACATAGGAAGGTAATAGCCTCATTAAGCGTAATTACAATGAAAATCACAGACACGTGATCTCTAACAAGGACCTTGGCCATCCTTTCAATTAGTTCTTAGGGCACTTAATGTTGGTTAACTGCTACTTGGGTGAGAGGATGTTTTAGACATCAAATCACTGCTGAGTTCTTCAGCCTAGATATAAGAGACTCCATTTGGGTCATGTGATAGAGGTGAGTCTCTCTGCTAGCATGAGTCATCTGGAATTTATATAATTGGCCAATATAAAGCACCTACCTAATAAAAGAAACTCAGTTACATACGTCAAAAGATACAAAGGTGAGCAGCTTATTTTTAAATTTTTAAAAAAGTATTGTTTAATTAGAAACAGAACTCATATTCAGGATTATATGATTATCCTGAATATCAGGATAATCAGGATATAATCAGGATTATATGATTGTCTAATTAGAAACAGAACTCATATTCAGGATTATAATTTGAGTAGTATAGAAGGCAATAAATCTCTTCAACTAAAAATTTCTCTATCTTGCCACCCCTGACACAGTGTCATTCCCTGAAATACAGTTAACAATTACTTTACAATTTTTCAAAAAACTGCTTTGGCATGTATGTGTTGTGTATAAATATACATATGTATTTATATACACATACATATATATTCATAATAAACCTATTTTGTGTACATTAGACTGAAGTATAATAATAATATAACATGATAATGTTCTGAATCATTCTCACTTAATGTATTAAACAATATATCTTTAGATACTCCAAAACAGTGCAAAGAGATTAGAATAAAACCAAATAGACAAATTGATATGGTTTGCCTGTGTCCCCACCCAAATCTTATTCTGAACTGTAGTTCCCGTAATCCCCATGGGTCATGGGAGGGAACAGGTGGAGATAGTTGAATCACATGGGTGGTTTCCACCATGCTGTTCTCATGATAGTAAGTTCTCCCAAGATCTGATGGTTTTATGAGGGGCTTCCCCCTTCACTCAGCTCTCATTCTTCTCTCTCTTGCCACCTTGTGAAGGACAAGTTCGCCTACCCTTCCGCCATAATTATAAGTTTCCTGAGGCCTCCCCAACCCTGAAGAGCTGTGAGTCAATTAAACTTATTTCCTTTTTAAATTACCCAGTCTCAGATACGTCCTTATAGCAGCATGAGAATGGACTAATACACCAATGAATGGCTATACCAAAGCGACTTAACCAGTTTCTACTGAAGGATATTTATGTCCTTTACAACAACACTGTAGGGAATATTCCCACTTGTATCTTTGTACTCTCATACAAAAAATATCTGTGTGATGAATTTCCATTAGAGGAATTGCTGGGCCAAGCAGTATCTGTGTTCTAACTGGAATAGTTATTATTAAACTGCCTACCAAATATGTTTTACCACTTATGCTACTTATGTGCAAAAATGGTTGGCAAGCAACTACATAAATAGCTGTTTAATAACAAAAATAAAACATGTGCATTATTAAAATATTAAATAATACAGAAGAGTTCACAATGAAAATAAACTTTTTTAGAACTACATTTGCAGTCCTCTCCAAAGAGGAATTAAATTATAACTTTTAATTTTCTCTGTTCTAAATTCTTCTGGCAAATTCCTCCATATCTCTAAATTATAATTTACTAATATCATTGATTAATTAATTTTAGATATTATGCAATTCACTCCTGCTATAGCAAATGGGAATTTGGCTCAGTCATGCGATTGCCAACTTCTTCTCCTCAATTGGTTTCTTATAACATTGAATGATTATAACATTTGATTCTGTAACTTTATGTAGTATATACAAAACCTTATTTACAGTTCCATGAAATATAGACAATTTCTCTTGAAGTCTCCCTATTAGACTGAAGATACTTTCTTCTTCCTCTCTTTCTAGCCTATCTACTGCACATACATTGGTTTTTTAATTTTACCTTCATATTAAGATATATAACATGCATATTCTATTCTGGAATTAAGTTAAGCCTTCTATATTTTATTCATAGGCTAATTTTAATGTTAAAAATTAACAAATGCTTTATATTACTGTGAATATGAAGATACAGTTTACTGTACAAAGAGTATATTAAGATTGTATTTCCTTTTGTGTTGATTTTACTTTATTTTCTCTCTATTATATCATGTGTTTTTTTTCTAAACTTTTTTCCTTTCTTTGTATACATTTTGGAGTACATGACACTTCAGTCAAAACATCCAAAAGAAAATACAAAAATAGCACATACAAATAAAAATACAAGAGCAACAATCTAGATGCTCAGGGATATTTAAATAGAGTATGTGTGTGTGTGTGTGCATGTGTATGTGTGTGTGTGTGTCTCTGTGTGTGTGCAAACTATAAATACTGTACAGAAGTCAATAATAAAATTAACCAGTCGTACACACATGCACATATCTTTTACACATTTGCATAATACTTATGAGTAGTCACCACCCACGTCAAAGTTTAAAGCATATGCAACACTCCTCACAGCCCTTCTCAATCAATATCCCTCAGTATCCTCTTTTATCACCTTAGACTAGCTTTGCCTGTCTTGAATTTCAAAGAATGAAATCTTGTACTATGTTCATTATGCATCTAGCATAATAATCATCATATAATAATCACTCATTATTATAGCCATAACATGTATCTATGTTGCTACATATAACTATAGTTTGTTCTTTTTATCTGTATTATTCCATTGTTTTCATTTATTTATTAGTTTGTTTTCTTTGTTTATTTTTTAGAGTCAGGGTCTCTTTCGGTTGCTCAGGCTGGAGTGCAGTGGCATACAGGCTTGAGCTCCCGAGATGAAACAATCCTCCTACTTCAATCTCCCAAAGCTCTGGGATTACAGGCCTAAGCTACTGTACTTGGCCTATTTGATTGTTTTTAAATTGCAGAATGTATCCACTCACTCTGATGAACTTTTAGGTTCTTTGTAGTGTTTCCCTATTATAAATAATGCTGTTAGGAACATTCTTGTACATGTCCTTTCACAGATGTAGGGATATTCTTGGGAGTATGATTGGTAGATTATAAATTACTTATATCTTTAGCTTACTGTAACAGATATTATCAAACTTTTATGCAAATAATCCCACCAGCTATATACGAAAGTTCCAGTTGTTCCATTTTCAGCTATACCTAGTATTGACACACTTTTTAATTTTAGCCATTCTAGTAGATGTAAAGTATTACATTTGTGTTTTAATTTGAATTTTCCTTACAGGTAGATATTTTAAGTGTCTATTGATTATTTGTATTCTGTTTTCTGCTTATTTTAAATGAGGTTGCTGACTTAGTGTACTTTTTGACTTATAAGAGGACTTTTATATTCTGAATATAGGTCTTTTGTCAGATAATTGTAGTCTAAATATTCTATTGTTCTGCTTGCACTGCCGTAACAGAAAACCACAGACTTGGTGGCTCAAACAACAGAAATTTATTTTCTCTTGGTGCTGGAGGCTTGAAGTCTAAGGTCAAGGTGCACAGCAGCCTTTTCCTTTCTTCCTGGCTTACAGATGTCACCCTCTCACTCGGTGCTCATACAGTATTTTACCTGTGCAAGCGTACTCTTAGTGCCCTTCTTTCTATATGGATATCAGTTCTATCATATTGGGTCTTAACCCTGACGACCTCATTTAATCTTAATTTTCTCTTCAAAGATGCTGTTTCCAAATGCAGTCATACAGAGGTTAAGACTTCAATTTATGAATTTTGGGAAGATCCAATTTCCTCTATGACAATTATTTTCAAGTCCATATTTTGCCTTTTTTATCTGGTTAATGGTGTCTTTAATAGGATTTCTGAATTTTAACTAAGTTTAAGTTAATCATTTTTAATTATTGCTGTTATTTGTATTTTGTTTAAACAATCTTTGCCTTCCCAAATCTCCTTAAGGTATTACTCACTGTTTCTTCGGAAAGTTTTATTGTCTTACCATTCACATTTAGTCTACTATGTATATTAAATTTATTTTTGAGTACAGTGTAAAGTGGAAGTTATTTGTATGCATATAAATAACCAATTATTAAAGCATTAGTTACTGAAAAGGCTGTTCTTCCCCTTACAGATTCATAATGCTGCCTCAGTCAAAAAATTATTTTTTTTCTAGTTTTATACCTATGTCTTATGGCATATATTAAATCAAAATAAAATTATTTTAAAAATCCATGTCTGCATTTATTATCATAGAAAAATATCCAATCTTTTGCATCAAAAGATTAAAGAGAAGACTAAAATAAACAGCATTATATCACCTATATAAATGGGAAAGTCACTTCACTAAATAATGGCACAGATAATTCATCATTAATCATGTTTTATACACACACACGCACACACACACATACACGTACAAAATAACACAAGCATTCCAAGAAAGGGATACAATTGAAACATAAGACTGACTGTATTTAAATATTCAATGTACAGAGAAATGAGCTTAGGGTTAAAGTATAATAAAAATCAACGATAAAATACATAAAATAACAATATACCTGATTATGATGAACTTTAAATTGAGAATGTGATTGATATTTAGTAAATTCTGTCCTGGAGAATCCTAAGCAGAAATGATTTCTTTAAAAACCTGTATGGGAAATCCAGAGTGGTTGCCCATCTTAAAATATATTAATTATACCCTCATATGTGAGTGAAAATTTTGGGTGGGTAAAATACTGAATGTTGAATAATGATCTTCTGTAGTACTCTGAGGGGATTAATTCATTGACTTCTAGCATCTGATATTGCTGGTAATGTGTTTATACTGGCCAGATTCTTTTTCTCTTATAGATTGTATTTCAGTTGAGTCATTTCATTTCTTTTGTTTGTTTGATTGTTGGGAGCTTTGTCATTTGCTTGCTTGCTGGTTGAAGTTCTAGAAGTTTTGGTTTTCAAAATGATACATCTAGAGGTGGCCTTTTTCAATACTGTCTGGGGACTTCAATTGTCCTTTAACTCTTGAACATTATCTTATATCTGTTCATTTTCTTCTCAATATTCTCTCTCTTATTTCAGAACTCAGATTTCTGATTTGAGACTTTAAGAACTGATGCAGTCTCTTTTTCTCAAACTGCATATCTATTTTTTTTCTGAGTAGTGATAAATGCTTCTTTTACCTTTCTGCTGATAACAGTATCAATATCCCAAAAGCCTTTTCTTCTTTGAAAACTCACACAGGGGCAACGCTTGTATCCTCTGTTTTGTTCCATTTTGTCTTACTATGTTTCCTGCTGATATGACCACACTTTGTATGTAATCATAATTAAGAGAATTAATATATGTGATTCAAATGATACAGGTTAGGCACCCAATAAATGTTAGCTGAATTTCTGAACAAAGATATGCATACTACATTTAACAATTCTTCACATTTTTTGTATGCATATAAACCTATTTGTCTCTAAAGTTGTTCCAAAATAATGTTAAAGTACATTTATCAATGTTATACATGTATATATAGAGATATAAAGAGAGAGAGAGAGAGAACTGGTATGATTAAATGCATATATACATACACATGCCACTAAAGGATGGTACAGTACCAGTATATAATTTCCCTGTACTTTGATTGTACTCTTATACTCAGCCAATTACAGCTAACCCAGTAGACTGTACTGTAAACTCTCAGTCATTGGGTACCAATAATACTCTCTATCTACAGGCTGTTTACCATGATATCCTATTTGAGTATATACTGTAAAATATGTGTGTGGCTTATTCCATTGTAAGCTCTCATTCTGCCATGCATTCAATGTCCTAGCAAAGACTTTAACCCATTAAGATTGACAAAGCACATAAAAAGAAACCTGGAAATAATACTGTTCTTGATTTTCAAATGCAAATATTATAGCAATTTAAGTGAAAGAACAAACAAGGTACAGATTAAATGAGAGCTAAGTAGGACTGTGGGAAGAAATTCAATGTTATAAAAACAGCTATAAACTTCTCTGGAACCTAAAAAGGGATGTCCAATGCTTGTGTGAATCACAGTCAGAATTAGCTTTGGCTGGTTCTCAAAAAATAATTTTTAAAATTCAAGGATAACTGTTAATATATGAAGTCAGAAATACACCTCCAGAGAAGCCATGCATATCTTTGAATCAGTTAGTTCTCTCACTACCAGTATCTCTTCTCCATTTGCAAAGCAGAGTGTATATGAAAGAGTCCTGGTAGAAAAGCCAAAATATGCTGTACTTAATATCTAGAGCTATTATTCATGAACTGTAAGCTTTGGCATCTCATTCTTGGACATGTGATAGGTAATATAAAGTCTTCATAATTTATATCCCTCCATGTTAATTACACACATGCACACATACCCTGTATACCACATAAATCTTTTTTTCTATCTATGGATGCTAGTCTATCAAGCAATTTAGCATTTAACTTAAATATAAAAGTTGTAGTCGAGCAAGGTGGCTCACGCCTCTAATCCCAGCACTTTGGGAGGCCGAGACAGGTGGATCACGAGGTCAGGAGTTCGAGACCAGTCTGGCTAACATAGTGAAACCCAATCTCTACGAACAATACAAAAAGTAGCTGGGTGTGGTGGTGTGTACCTCTAATCCCAGCTACTCGGGAGGCTGAGGCAGGAGAATCACATGAACCCAGGAGGCAGAGGTTGAAGTGAGCCGAGATTGTGCCATTGTACTCTAGCCCAGATGACAGTGTGAGACTCCATCTCAAAAAAATAAATAAACAAATAAATAAGTAAAATGAAATAAAAAAAAAGTTGTGACCTGGATTATGCATGTGCTAATGAGCAAAGGGTAAACTCCAATGTGCTCAACTAGTAAGAAAGTATAAAGATACAGGGATTAAATAGGGTAGAATCTATGATAATGGCAAGGGAGCACTTACAATAATAGAATTCAAAGTAATCCTAGAAATCATAGATTCCGGTGGCAAAAAATGAAATAAAAAAAAATGAGCAGTTTTCCTGAAGAGATGAGAAAATTATCTAATTTTTTAAAGTCCATGTTTCACAGGAAATAAGAAAATAAAAACTGGAGACAGTATAAGAATCTACGAAAGCAAGGCTGGCAAAGAAAATGAAGTTTACACAATTGGAAAGAAATGAAAAAATAACTACTGACAAGAACTCATCAGGGAATACTTTTAAAAAAAATGTGAACATACATAAACCAGTAGGACCAAAGAAAATGGATCCTTCGGTGTTGAGGGAATTGACTAATGAACTTCCCAGAACAGTCACAATTGTAGCTGGAAAGTCATGGAGCACTACAGAGAGCCAGAAAATTGGAAAACAACAAGAAATGCAGCATCATTTACTGAAAATGGGGAAGCATTGTTCTATTATGTACCTTCCAATAAGCTGAATGCCGACACTTTAAAAAACAAAGTAGACTATTAAAGCTGCCCTACTTGAGTTCCTCCAGGGCAAGCACTTTAGTGTGCGTGGTATATGACTCAATTTGCAGGGCAAGGGGAAACTCCATAAATAATATTTGCTGAAGAGTATAACTGATTCACATTCAACATGCCCTACTTGGCAAATACGGGTGCTTCTTCCACAACATCATAGACCAGATATATAACAGATGTTAAAGACTCCATGGCTAAACATTCTTGATATTGACAGTATAGAATAACTCAGCAAGAAAAGGTTGATTTTCAATGAAGAGGGATAGAGGAAATGGATTTAATTTCATTTTCCATAGAGTTCCCCAGGATTAGATGGGAGACAGGACTGGATTTGAATCTGAGATCCCCCAATTTATTTTTTGACTAGAGAAATTGATAGAATCTCTTTGAGTCACAGGTATTCATCTAGAAAATGTCCAATGATACAGATTATTTATGTATTTATATGTGATTTTTTGGTAAAATAAGGCAGCCACTGTGAAAATTAAAACATAATAACATGAAAACAAACCAATTACATAGAACAAAACCTGTGAAAATAGCAGGGGTTCAATAAAATTTAGTTTCATTCCCTATTTCCAATGTAACATCCTTCAGCTCTCTTCAGCACAGCAGTTAAATTTTGAAAATGGATAGGAGATACCTAATTTTCTATATTCATATTCATTAGATTAAAACAAGGATCTGTACAGGAAAACAGAAGTTTAGCCTCTTGGTAAAATGTTACATAAACTTTGAATTTGAATAAGTCTTTTATTCATCACAGAGAAACCTACATTTCTAAATGTGTGGTTTTGGTTTTTTTGTTTTTTACTTCTTGTATATAATTGGACTTGAGAGAGATTAGAAGACTGTATTACTCCGTTTTCATGCTGCTGATAAAGACAGCCGAGACTGGGAAGAAAAAAAGGTTAAACTGGACTTCAGTTTTACATGGCTGGGGAGGCCTCAGAATCATGGTGGGAGGTGAAAGGCACTTCTTACATGGCAGTGGTAAAAGAAAATGAAGAGAAAGCAAAAGCAGAAACTCCTGATCAACCCATCAGATCTGAGACTTATTCACTATCATGATAATGGCAGGGGAAAGACCAGCCCCCCATGATTCAGTTACCTCCCCCTGGGTCCCTCCCGCAACATGTGAGTATTCTGGGAGATACAACTAAAGTTGAGATTTGGGCAGAACACAGCCAAACCATATCATCACGCCCTGGCCCCTCCAAATCTCATGTCCTCATATTTCAAAACCAACCACGTCTTCCCAACAGTCCCACAAAGTCTTTTTTTTTTTTTTTTTTTTGAGACGGAGTCTTGCTCTGTCACCCAAGCTGGAGTGCAGTGGCCAGATCTCAGCTCTGCCCGCCACCTCGCCTGGCTAGTTTTTTGTATTTTTTAGTAGAGACGGGGTTTCACCATGTTTGCCAGGATGGTCTCGATCTCCTGACCTCGTGATCTACCCGTCTCGGCCTCCCAAAGTGCTGGGATTACAGGCTTGAGCCACCGCGCCCGGCCTAGTCCCACAAAGTCTTAACTCATTTCAGCATTAACTCCAAAGTCCACAATCCAAAGTCTCATCTGAGACAAGGCAAGTCGCTTCTGCCTGTAAAATCAAAAGCAAGCTAGTTACTTCCTAGACACAATGGGTTTATAGGTATTGGGTACAGCTGTTCCAAATGGGAGAAACTGGCCAAAACAAAGGAGTTACAGGGACCCTGCAGGTCCCAAATCCAGAGTAGTAGTCATGCTTTAAAGTTCCAAAATGATCTCCTTTAACTCCAGATCTCACATCCAAGTTTTGCTGATGCAACAGGTAAGTTCCCATGGTCTTGGGCAGCTCCACCCCTGTGGCTTTCCAAGATACGGCCTCCCCCCTGGCTGCTTTCATGGGCTGACAATGAGTGTCTGCAGCTTTTCCAGGTGCATGGTTCAAGATTTTGGTGGATCTACTATTCTGGGGATTGGAGGATAGTGACCCTCTTCTCACAGCTCTACTAGGCAGCACCCTACTAGGGAATCTGCGTGGGGGCTCCACCCCACATTTCCCTTCCGCACTGCCCTAGCAGAGATTCTTCATGAGGCCCCCACTCCTGCAGCAAACTTTTGCCTGGGCATCCAGGCATTTCTATATATTTTCTGAAATCTAGCCAAAAATGCTGATAGCCATATGGACAATAAAACCCAGGCTTTAAAAACCAGGAGGTTCCCAAACCCCAGTTCTTGACTTCTATGTACCCGCAGTCTCAACATCACATGAAAGCTGCCAAGACTTGGGGCTTCCACTCTCTGAAGTCACAGCTTCAGCTGTACATTGGCCCCTTTCAGCCATGGCTGCAGCAGCTAGGACATAGGGCACCAAGTCCCTAGGCTGCAAACAGCATGGGGACTCTGGGCCCAGCCCACTAAACCACTTTTTCCTCTTGGGCCTACGGGCCTGCGATGGGCCTCCTGGGCCATGGAGGTCCCTGACATGGCCTGGAGACATTTTCTCCATGGTCTTGGAGATTAACATTAGGTTCCTTGCTACTTACGCAAATTTCTGCAGCCAGCTTTAATTTCTCCCCAGAAAATGGGTTTTTCTTTTCTATCACAGTCAGACTGTGAATTTTCTGAACTTTTATGCTCTGTTTCCCTTTTAAAACTGAATGTCTTTAACAGTACCCAAGTCACCTCTTGAATGCTTTGCTGCTTAGAAATTTATTTTGCCAGGGCCGGGCGTGGTGGCTCAAGCCTGTAATCCCAGCACTTTGGGAGGCCGAGACGGGCGGATCACGAGGTCAGGTGATCGAGACCATCCTGGCTAACACGGTGAAACCCTGTCTCTACTAAAAAAATACAAAAA
>NW_016831073.1:125304-166423 GCF_001698545.2 Rhinopithecus bieti | reverse complement strand
AAAAAAAAAAAAAGAAATTTATTTTGCCATATACCCTAAATCATCTATCTCAAGTTCAAAGTTCTACAGATCTCTAGGGCAAGGGCAAAATGTCACCAGTCTCTTTGCTAAAACATAACGAGAGTCACCTTTGCTCCAGTTCCCAACAAGTTCCTCACTTCCATCTGAGACTGCCTCAGCCTGGGTTTTATTGTCCATATGACTATCAGCATTTTGGGCAAAGCCATTCCACAACTCTCCAAACTTTCCCACATTTTCCTGCCTTCTTCTGAACCCTTCAAACTGTTCCAACATCTGCTTGTTACCCAGTTCCAAAGTCACTTCCACATTTTTGGGTATCTTTTCAGCAATGCTATACTCTACTGGTACCAATTTACTGTATTAGTCCATTTTCATGCTGCTGATAAAGACATAGCCGAGACTCAGAAGAAAAAGAAGTTTAATTGAAGTTACAGTTCTACATGGTGGGGGAGCCCTCAGAATCATGGTGGGAGGTGAAAGGCACTTCTTACATGGCGATGGCAAGAGAAAATGAGGAGGAAGCAAAAGCCAAAACCCCTCATAAATCTATTAGATCTTGTAAGAGTTATTCACTATCAGGAGAATAGCACAGGCATGAGCCACCATGCCTGGCCTGAAAACTTCTTAGTATTTCCTCTTGAAAGGCTCCTGCAGCAAGCAGCAGCCCTTAGTACATGGAACATTT
Source organism: Rhinopithecus bieti (assembly GCF_001698545.2). Taxonomy (NCBI): domain Eukaryota; kingdom Metazoa; phylum Chordata; class Mammalia; order Primates; family Cercopithecidae; genus Rhinopithecus; species Rhinopithecus bieti. Next base: position 165,717 of record NW_016831073.1, on the reverse strand, counting down.
CCAAGGGTGACATTCCCTCAAACCCTCAAATTCCCAGAGAGGATCTTCCAAGTGTACCACTTGTGATAGGTGATTCCCAGTAAGCTTCATGTATGTATGTAAATTTTTCCACTAACAGCTACTCCCAGCACTCCAGTGGCTTCTTTTGGATTCCACATACAGCATCTCCCAACTGATGGCTTTGTTTTGCACTCCAGAGGACAGATTCCTAGCCACTTAAACAGCACAGAATTTGTATGTGGTTGGCCTTCTGAACCACCAAAGGAATGGAGTTCTAGAGATGTCTACCAGTGTGATAACTCAAAAAAATGGCTCCACTACTTAGTGGATTATAGCAGTGCCCATTCTCAGATGTTCTGGAGATAAGGAGTACTCTTTCAGATTTCCTTCTTAAATTTGTGCTCTGCTTTATCCCTAAGGATAGTGATTCTCTTTATAACTGATATTCCTCAATTCTTCAGAGTCTTCTTTCCCCTTGGTTGCTAATACACCATTACTATGATCCCCTATTGTTGTTAACAACTTTTTTATAAAAATCTTTCCTCATTCAAATTGCTCTGCAGTTTATGAATCCTGATTGGCCCATGGTTAGGTCCTAAATTGGTACCAGGAGTGATCCTGTGGCAGGCCAGATCTCATTAGCACAGGTCTTCAAAGCAACTGTTTGAGTGCTGACTGAGTGGTTAAGTTAAATTCTAAAAGCTGTAAGAGCCAATGGCCTTATACAAAGGCTGGAATCCAACAAAAGTCCACCAAGAGTTTTGCCTAGGCATTTCCTGGGGCTTAAAGCATGACAAAATAATGAAGGGATTTTTAACAAGACCTGTTTAGGATTAAACAAGTTTTACTGGGGGTTTGAAGAGACTCCCCAGGACTCTACAAACAAGTTTATTGGTGGTCTGAAGGAACTCCCCAAAACTCCATGATTTATCAGGAGACAAGATAAGGGTAATCACCCCAGCACCTAGACCCATTTAGATTAAGTAAATTTACTGAGGCTCCAGAGGAAGGTCTTCAGGACTCTGACCTTAGTTATAGATTAAAGGAAGTTAATCACTTACGTCTTTAGATGAAGACACACTTAAACGCAGGCGTATAGTTTAGAAGGTATATAAGTTCTGGAAAACGTTGTAATTTTGAATTGGTCTGGCGATAATTTCCAGGCCTTCTCCCTGTAACTGGTTACAGAAATAAAAACTCTCTTCCTCTCCAGTTCATCTGCATCTTGTTATTGGGCCACGAGAAACAGCCTGACTTTCAGTTTGGTCACGGAACAAAAGTTGGCAAGCCAGCCAGGAGAGAATAGGATGGTGCTGCATTCAGTGGCCAGAGGCTTGCAACCAGACAATCTTCAGGATAATCCAGCAGCTGCTGGGTGAGATTTTCCCAGGGACCCTCCCAAGTGCTGTCCCGTGTGCAAAATTACATGTCCCTTTCACTACTGGGAAGAACTGAGATCAGGAGCAGGTGCACTTGAATTGTGAGTTAACCGAATCCTATGCCGGGAGCCTATTGTTTTCCTTTCTGGGCCCATTAAGGCGCTTCTATGGTACTGCGAGGGGAGCAATAGAGCTGGCTCAGACACCTACTTTGTATTTTAGTTAAGGTCAGGTTTTGAGTTGGTTTTGAGTCTGTTCTGCCTGAGTGTACTCCCCCTTGTGTTTGTCTGAAATCTATCGCCACTTGTTTGTGTTATCTGTCTTGTCCCTTTTGATACTGTGTAAACTTGAAAATGGGAGGTATTGGGTCCATTTATGCTGAGAGACCTCTGGGAAGGAAAAAGATTTTTTTAGGAGCTCAATGGTTAAAAGTCAGCTTAATTAAAAGCTAACATCTAAGATGTGTATGTGTGCATGTATGTGTGTGTTTATATTTAATGTCTTGTTTTTGTTTATTTCTCTCCTAGACCTTGTGTTTTGGAGCAAAATGTTTTCTTCTCAGTTTACTGAATTCAATTTTCTTCATTAATAGCTACTGCAACAGAAGCTACTCTGGGGTTTTTAAGAAAAATTCCAGTTTACATACTTAGAAATGTCTTGACTGGTAAAAATGTTTTAAGTACTCTGTAAAAGCATCACATGGTTTAGCCTTATAATAATTCTCCCTTTTAAAGAAAACAGAATTCAGTGCAGATACTTTATAAAATCATATGAGAGATTTCTGTATTATGTTTGATCAACCATCCATCTTTAATCTATCTCTAGCACCACCAGACTTTTTATCTGTGTACCTTGAGATGTAAATTTTGCTATTTGATTTTTCACCTAAGAGTGGTTTCCTTCAATGTGCAGATTCAAGGCTATTTAGCTGACAATTTCTAGGGTAAGAAACCAGCTTATCAAGAGTTTGCAAGTCTAAGATAGAAAAAAAGGAGGTCTTATGAATCTATAAAATGTACTTCTATTGGCACACCTAATACAGCTGTGTATTTATATGTTGTGTACACAGTATCTCACTACTGAAAAAATAGAAAGAGCTCTAATTAACTGGCTTAAAGAAATATAAAAGCACTTAAATCAAACACTTAAACAGAAAAAAGAAAAGACTAGTCAAATGCTTTTCAAGTTTACATGATGACTTAAGTAAAATCTTTAATAAATTAGACAGCTTTACAATTATTGGTAAAGTAATATTAGAAATGTCTTAAGAATTATAAGCATACATTGTTTGTTTGCATTTATTAAGCAATTTCATACTTATCCCAACCAAATACTATAAAGTATCAAAATTTGGCATAGAACCTACAAAACTATAAACTCAGCCCAAAACAGAATAATCTTTGCTTATGTAATGTTTAACAAATAAAATATTAGTATTGGTTTAATGAAAATAGCTACATCTTGAATTCCTTAGTAAAATATCATAACTTGTAATCATGTGGCTTGAGGAAATACAGTCCACAGGCATGAAAAAAGTTTGTTCTGAGAAAGGACTATTACCATCTTTGTTTCAAAGCTACACTATAAACTAATGAACAAGAATAGCTTGGAGGTTAGAAGCAAGTCCAGATCTTTTTCACTGTCTCAGTTATAATTTTGCAATGGTGGTTTCATCACTTTAAAAAACAACTATCACATTTTTAATAAATAATCCAGATAAATAATTAAAATAAATAATTAGGTAAATGTAATGGGATAAATACAAACAAACTTATCATAATTTAGAATCTAAAGTTATATTAAACAATAGACATTTTATTATTTAGGTATTTTCCAAAAAAGATATATTGAAGAAAACATTCTTTGTAAAATTGTGTCCTGTTTTAAAGGGTAATCGATTTTGTCTAATTCAAAGTTGATTTAAAGGTTATATATAAAACAAGGTAAAAGGAACCAGGAAATAACAGGGATATAAAGTTATAAAATAAAGAGGTATTTTTTTAAAAAAAAAAAGCTCACAGAAAAGAGATTTTATATAGGAAAGGGTTTTGTATGGTAAATTCTTCTCCTAAAGTAAAATAACTGGTTGTTTAAAAAGAGCGATGTCTAGGACAAGTCAGAAAGTCAAAGCATGTCCGATTGTTTAAGTTGTGAAAGAATTTCTAAAGGGGAATTTATGCAAGAAATGCTGTACAGTTTAAAAGTGATTAGGCCTCCTAAATGTTTCATAAAATGCCACTCCGACTCTTAACTGTACAACTTGACTATTTACAGCTAAGTAAGGCCTGGGACCTGTGAAGTGAGATGCTGAAAAATGTCAGACCTTATCTGCATTCCTTAATTTTACATAATTAAAATCTCAAACTTACTAAGGATTTTACCAAAAGTAAAAGTTACCAAGAGTTGACAGTGTAATATGTATTTGAGACTATTGAAGAAACAGTTTTACATGCAAAGTGTGTAAGGAAAATCTAATATACTTTTGGTAAAAAGATTATAAGAAGGCATGGGAATGTGGATTTTTTTTTCCGCCTAAGTTGAAAGGTTTAAGGATTGTTTTAAGTTACAAAGAATAAAGCTGAAGGTTTAAGCAAGTTGTGGAAGATTGATTGTAAAGAAAATTCTGTATGTAAACATATTGGCTAAAGCTAAAGGGGTATTATTCATTTTTTCTGTAAATTAAACATTGACATAAAAGCACAACAGTTTCTCTTACAGCACTAATCTGCTCTTCAACAAAAATTATAAAGGTATAAAGGTTTATGAAAATCGTAACTTATGGTCAAACATTAAAATTGGATAAATATGTCTATAAGGCTTTCTTAAGAATTAGGTTTAACATTAATAGTACACTAATATAAAGATGAAATTTGGCTTATTTGGTACAAAAATCATACAAGAAACATTGTCAAATATAAAATGGGGTTTGGCCGAGCGTGGTGGCTCACACCTGTAATTCCAGCACTTTGGGAGACTGAGTAGGGCAGATCACAAGGTCAGGAGCGAGACCAGCCTGGCCAACATGGTGAAAGCCTGTCTCTACTAAAAATACAAAAATTAGCCAGGTGGTAGTGGTGCGCACCTGTAATCCCAGCTACTCTGGAGGCTGAAGCAGGAGAATCGCTTGAACCCAGGAGGCAGAGGTTGTAGTGAGCCAAGATCGTGCCACTGTACTCCAGACTGGGTGACAGAGTGAGATCCTGCCCCCGACAAAAGAAATAATAAAATGGGGCTTGGCTTTCTTTGGGTTACGTTTGTATAAATATATTATTAGTATGTGTTCCAAAATTATGGACAACTTCTATAATTCTGATATATCTTAGTGTACATTATCAGTGATCATTATAATTTTTACATTAAATAATTATGTGCCACAGAGGTAACAGATTTGTCAATTGTGTCTTTGATTTGTTTCCTTTGTTTGAAAATCTGTGGTAACATCACCTGGGACAGATGACTACCCTATCCTCCATTTAACTCACCAATTTAATCTTTCAGATCTCACAGAATGACTGTGAGCTATTCAGTATTTAATCTGACAATGAATTCAATTGCAGCTACTCTTCCAGATGTAGCATCCTTACTAAAACAAATCAAGATGGCTCCTAGAATTTAGTGCGTAGCTGTTCACATAGTTAATGCTTTTTCCTCCTATACTATTGCTCAAGGACTATTGAAAGCAATTTGTTTTTGTTTGATGAGACCAAGAACAGACTTTTAAAGTCTTGCCCCTGGACTGTGTCAATTATCTGGTTCTGTGCCATAATATAGTCAACAGTGGTCTTGATTTTGTCATTCCATAAAACATGACACAAGTGCTCTACATTAACCATATTATGCTGATTGATTTTTGATGAGCAGGAGGTAATAAGTATTGTAAATTACTTACTAAGACATGCAGACTTGAGGGTGCATAAAAAATTATACAAAAATTTAGGAAACCACCATCTCAGTGAAGTGTTCCACAACCTCATATCATTGTCTCCCATTTGAAGGTTTAGTGGCCTAGAGCTTCTGAATATATACCTTACATTGTAAATGATAAACTTCTTCTCTTTTTACCACCTACCATAAAAACATGCAAACATTTGGATTTTGGGGACAATATATACCACATTTGAATATGATACTTAGATCCACATAGAGTCACATAAACAACTGTCAGTTTCAAGTAAGGACTAGAGCAACAAGAGACTGAGAAATAAGTTCAGACCACACTTCAAACCACTCTACCATTTGGGACTTACAATCCAGAAGATTCAAATGATAATTAAAGTGTTTTTCAGCCAACCTGAAATACTATATTAAACTAGTGGCCAGCACAAATAAGAGAATCATACCAGGATTTTCTATGACTAAGCAGTACATCAGGCATGTCCAGATGGTACACTTAATATAAACAAGAAGGTGATTTGGACCCTTTTGATATCAAATCTTTGGCATTTCCTCCTCTTCCTCAATCTATGTGTCCATAGGTTTTTATGGTTTGGGGTGTTCCCTAATACCAGTTGACTAAGGAAAGAAAAAAACTCAATCCTGGCTTACATGCACATATTAGCCAAAAATGTATAGATAAGGTGCCATAGACCCGCTCAGAAGTAATTCTCAAGAAGTGTGATATAAAATATTCTAAATAGACAAAACTTCAAGCAGTACATTGACATTTGTTTGCTCACTTGGTTTGGTGTCAGAGATATTCAGAAGCACGTATCTGCACTAATTCATGGGGAGTTATAAATTGGTTAGCTGGATGGTCAGAGACTTGGAAAATAGCAGAAGTTAAGGACTGGTGATAAAGAAATTTGTGGAAGAGGTATAGATGGACCTTTCAGAATTGGCACAGACCGAAGAAATTTGATTTCCATGTGAATGTCTACAAAAAGTATTTCCTGTAGAGTAGCCTGTTCATAATCAGAAGGACAAAAATGACACACTCTGTGAATATCAAAAGGCTTTTCCCCAGCCATCCTATTGCTTGGAAAATAGATCTGTGAACAAAGTAGCCATGCTGGCAGAAACAGAAGTTATTTATGGGCTCAAATCAATGTACAGGGGTGCCTGAGAAACATTGCAACTTTGATTCTGAAGGACCACAATATAGTGAATTTCACAATAAAGCATGACACACAATATTTTTGATTTCCCAGCACACATAAAACTTATGTTAAGAGTATACTGTAGTCTATTAAGTGTGCAAAGGCGTTTTGTCTAAAAACACAATGTACATACCTTAGTTAAAAATACCTTAAGACTAGGAGTAGTGGCTCACAGCTGTAATCCAAACATTTTTGGAGACTGAGACAGAGGAACTGTTTGAGCCCAGGAGTTCAAGATCACATGACTGTGGTCCCAGCTACTCAGGAAGCTGATGTGGGAGGATCTCTTGAGGCCAGGAGGTCAAGGCTGCAGTGAGTTGTTTTTGTGCCACTGCAGTCCAGCCTGGAAAACAGAGAGAGATTCTGTCTCAATAAAAATAAAAATACTTTATTGCTAAAACATGCTAGCAACCTCCAGAGCCTTCAGTAAGTCATAAGCTTTTCGTTGGTGGGGAGTTTTGCTTCAGTGTGCATGACTACTGACTGATCAGGGTGGTGGTTGCTGAAGGATGCGGTGGCTGTAGTTATTGTTTAAAATAAGGCAGATATGAAGTTTGCTACATCAACTGACTTCTCTTCACAAAATACTGCTCTGTAGCATGTGATGCTATTTGATAGTATTTTACTGAAGGTAAAACTTCTTTCAAAACTAAGGTCAGTCCTCCTGAAGCCCTGACAAGAAGGTTATGTAATAAAATTGTCAACTAAGTATGTGTAACTAAGTTTTGTAATATTCCCGATCTTTTGCTGTAATTTCAGCAAGGTTCACAACATCTTCAGCAGGAGTAGATTCCATCTAAAGAAATCACCTTCTTTGCTCATCCATGAGAAACAACTTCTCCTCCACTGAAATTTTATCAGTCCCATCTTCAGGTCCCACTTCTAATTCTAGTTCTCTTGCTATTTTTTACCACATCTGCAGTTACTTTCTCCACTAAAGTTTTGAGCTTGTAAAAGTCATCTGTGAGGTTGAAACCAACTTCTTCCAAACTCCTGATGATATTGATTTTTGACCTCCTTCCATGGATCATGAATATTTTTACTGGCATGTAGAATAGTGAATCTTTTCCAGGAAGTTCTCAGTTGATTTTGCCCAGATTCCTTAGAGAAATCACTGTCTATGGCAGCTAGAGTCTTATGAAATGTATTTCTTAAATAATATGACTTGGAATTGAAATTTGAAATTATTTCTTGTTCCATGGGCTACCAAATTGACATGGTGCTAACAAGCATGAAAGCAACATTAATCGCCTTGAATGAACATCTCTATCAGAGCTCTTGAGCAACTGGGTACATTACCAATTGGCAGTAATATTTAAAAGTTTTTTTTTTCTGAGCAGTAGGTCTCAACAGTGAGCTTAAAATATTCATTTTACCATGCTGTGAACAGATGTACTGTCATCCAGGTTTTGCTCTTCTATTTGTAAAGATATAGTGTAATTCTTAAGGACCCTAGGATTTTCAGAATGGCAAATGAGCATTTACTAAATGAGCCTTACTAAAACCACCACTTGCATTAGCTCCCAAAGACAGAGTTAACTTGTCCTTTGAAGTATTGAAGCCAGGCACTGACTTCTCCTCTCTAGCTATGAAAGTCGTAGAAGGTATCTTTTTCCAATTTAGGGCTGTGTCATCTATGTTGAAAATCTGTTGTTTAATATAGCCAGTTTCAGCAATGATATTAGCTAGATCTTCTGGATAACTCGCTGTAGCTTCTACATCAGCACTTGCTGCTTCACCTTGCACTTTTATGTCATGCATAAAATCTCATAAACCAACCTCTTCTAGCCTCAGGCTTTTCTTTTACACCTTTCTCACCTCTGTCAGCTTCACAGAATTGAAGAGAGGATTAGGATTTAGCTTAGAGAAATGTTGTGACTGGTTTGATCTTCTATCTAGACAACTAAAATTTTCTTCCTATTAGCAATAAGGCTGTTTTGTTTTGTTTTGTTTTGTTATTATCTGTGTGCTCACTGGAGTAACACTTTTAATTTTCTTCAATAATTTTTCTTTTGCATTCTACACCTTGGCTGATTGTCTGGGATAACTGGCCTAACTTTCAACCTATTTTGGCTTTCAGCATACCTTCGTCACCCTCACTAAACTTAATTATTTCTAGTTTTTAACTTAAAGTGACAGATGTGGGATACTTCCTTTCTCTTTAACACTTAGAGGTCATTGTAGGTTTATTAAATGGCTTAATTTCAATATTCTCATGTCTCATGAAATAGGGAGGTCCCAGGAGAAGGACAGACATGGGCAAACAGTAGGTTGGTGGAGCAGACAGAACACACACGACATTTATTCATTAAGTTTCCCAGGTTATATGGGTGTGCTTTGTAGAACTCCAAAACAATTACAATAGTAACATCAAAGATCATTGATCACCACGTGTCTAGGCAATATAGTGAGACCCCATCTCCACCAAAAGAATTAAAAATTGGCCAGCTACGGTAGCACATGCTTGTATTCTCAGCTACTCAGGTGGCTGAGGTGGGAGGACTACCAGAGCCCAGGACTTCAAGGCTGTGTGCAGTGACCTGTGTTTGTAATTGCACCACTGCACTCCAGCCTGGGCCACAGAGGGAGACCTTGTCTCAAAAATATATATATCATTGATCATAGATTACCTTAATGAATATAAAAATAATAAAAAAGTTTGAAATATTTTGAGAAATACTATAAGGTGATACAGAGACATAAAGTGAGCATATGTTGTTTGAAAAATAGCAGCTATGAATATGATTGATGCAGGTTGCCACAAACCTTCAACTTGTGAAAAAAGAAAGAAGCAATATCTGTAAAGCACAATAAAGTAAAGCACAATAAAATGAGGCATATCTGTATACCTGTATTTTTTTACCTAATAGTGGCCTAGCTAATTATAATGCTGAGTGTCTAATTTTCCAATAGTTGAGGGGAACACTGAGCCCTAAATTTGTCACCACTGCTTGGATGTAAAAACTAGCAACCTTATGGCAATTATATTACATTAGACTTATTTCATCAAGGAATGAGAAGATATTCATCCTTATTGTTATAGATACACATTACGGATATGGATTTTTTCTTCCCTGCCTGTAACATTTCTAGTAGAAGAACCATCATCCACAGAAGCAAACCTCAGAGAATTACAACAGATATAAAAAAGAGGGTTGAGTGGTATACTCTAGCCAATATGATTATATCCTAATTTGGACTGTTATGAGACATGTTATTTTGGGGTTCTACTACAGTTTGCATTGAAATCTCTCTAAAAGTTATTTTCCGAATTGAGTACAAAAAGTATTTTTTTACATTTACTTGATAATCCAAGATTGTCACTATTAAATTTACATAAATTATGTGCTATGATTTATGGATGATGCTATTTGGTGACTATATTAGTACAGTATCTGGCCTCAGATTTTCTTTTTCTTTTTATTTTTGAGACAAGGTCTCACTGTGTCACCCAGGCTGAGTCCAGTGGTATGATCACAGCTTACTACAGCCTCAACCTCCTGGACTCAGCTGATTCTCCCACCTTAGCCATCCTACTAGCTGGGACTACAGGTGTGTACTACCACACCCAGCTAATTTTTGTATTTTTTGTAGAGACAGGGTTTCACCATGTTGCCCAGGATCACTTGAACTCCTGGCTCAAATGATCCACCTGTCTCGGCCTCCTAAAGTTCTGTGTTTACAGGTAGCAGCCACCATGACTGCTCAAATTTTTTAATTTTTTTAAATTACATTTTTATTTCCATGGTTGTCATTTTAGTCTTCTCCCTCTATAAACTTCAGGTTTTTCTTTTTGTTGCTCAAGCTAAGTTCATCATTATTAGGCTCCCTTTGCTTAGTTTGTACCTGCTAGGTTTTCTGACGCTGAGAAGCTCATAATAAATACTTAAGTTTTCTTTAGATCTAAATAAAAGCATTTTGACAGATGTCTTAGGTATTCAGTATCCCATTTCTCTTTTGTAGATTAACTGGTATAGTTTTCTCCTCTGTTTTTCTTTGTTTGTTTGTTAAACTGGATTCATGAGAAAATATGACTTTTATTAACTTATATAATTGAAATTTTACTCTATTAGTTGTTTTATCTTAACACAGTTATATTTTTGTAACACGTCTTATTTCATTTTTTGGTATTTTTCTCTGCCTAACACTGCCATCCTTCATGAACACACACACACATACACATTCATAAGTCACAGGCAATTTACCCCCGCAACTTATGTGCATATATATATGTGTGTGTGTATATATATATAATTTCAAGACTAGTATTATCAAAACTATTTATACAAAGCAATATACCCATTCATTATTTCATGATTGAATATATCAAAATTGTTTAGCGGAAAATAATAATTTTCCATTATCCACCATATTCAGAAAAAAATATAGTTTTCCATAGCTTCAACCCAAGCAGAATAACACCAGAACTTCATTTTTATAAAATGCTTTTAGAAACATTGCTACCTTTAATTTATAACAACAGACCTGAGAAGTGGATTATTAGAAAAGTTAAGTTACTTGCCCATATTCACACCCTTACTTACTGATCGAGATAGCCAGCATTCAAAGACAGGTTTTGTGTCACAGAGCTCAACATTTTATTAAGTAGTTTTTATTTACAGTACGATCTCCTTAAAATGAAGGTTAATTTAATTTAGTTCACTCTTCGGTATTCTAATTCTCATATGCCGGGTATAAATTCAGCGCACTTATAACCAAAGTTACATTTCTAAATCTTCTTAAAGGAATGTGTTCTCTCCACAGCCTCTTTTTAAACAGCGGCAACCTCTTTTATTTGATTCACAAAAATAAGGTGTCACAGAAATGTAAAGCATTGACTTTTTACAATAATATATAAAATATTATGAATAAACTCACAGGAAAAATTTTATTTTTTCATGCACTTTCAGTAGTTTGAACATTTATTCATATCTGATAAATACTATCCTGTTTTCTACTTCAGTAAATTCTATTTTCAACAAGTGCCAAGATAGTATATGAACCAAACCTTTAAAATAATGGCTGTAAGGTTAGGTTTCTCAATAAGAAAAATCTACACCTAACTCTCTACATTCACCAATATCACAAGAAATTAAAAAAAAAAAAAAACTGATGTAAAATAAAACAAAACAGTCTTTGATTTGTAGAGGAGGATGATTTTCTCAATCATTTTGGGGTACTAGATGGGCCTTAAAATAAAACTGACAAAGACAGATTAACAGGAGAAAAGCATGCAAATTTATTTAAGAAGTTTTGTATGACATGAGAGTCCTCATAAATAAATGATGATCCAAAGAAACAGGGAAATCTGTGTATGTTTCATGCTAAATCTAATGAAGAAGTGGATAGTTGTAGAGAAATGTGATTGGACAAAAAATGGTATGATGTAATGTGAACCAATTGGGAAAAACTCAGTAAGGTCTGTTAGTTCATATCCTTCTCCGTGTTATATGGCTTCAGGGATAAAGGGCATTCCTTCCTTCTGGGGAGAGAAAGAACCCATTTGGGATGAGGGTCTCACATCAGCTAGGATTCATGGCTTGCTTCAGGGGAGAAAGGATAAGGGGAATTTTAGTTTCTATAGCCTGCTTCAGGAGAGAGGGAGGGAGGAGAATTTCAAAAAACCTTCCTCCTTCTGTGGTTTTCTTCGTTTCCTTCAGCTCAAAATACCCAGTATGCCATGATGTCTTATTTTGGGGTATCGACTTCTGAGCTCCAACACAGCTAACCCCATTTTAATCCTTCTGAAATTCATCTGCATGTACTGAAAATGTATAAAAGCAAAATTAGGCAGTCTTAGAATTTATTGACTCTAAGGAATATATTCCTGGCATCTATTTAAATTTGTGATTTAAAAAATTATAGGCAAGTCTAAAACTGTGTAAGAAGATATAAATTTTAAAACACACTTCTAAGGGTATTTGATCAAACTTGTTAAAGGTAGCCACCTTTCAATACTATGCATTGATTTTTCCTGTCCAGGAAAAGCGGATGGAATGAAAGGTGTGATTATTTTCTCTTCCCCATTAGCAAAGTCTGTTATTTGAAATAAAGGAGCAAAATAAATATATACATATAGTTCTTTCATAAATCATCATTTGGCTAAAAAGAATATGTGTTTTATTTTTACATTTCAATAAAATAAAAGAGGTTGTAATTGGAAATATTCACAGATGTACAATGTCTGCCTTTAATGAATAAGTCAAAGTGATAAGAAAACTAGCCTAGGACTCAACAGAGAATTGATTGCAAGGCACTAGGAACTCCTCTGTGAATTGCTTCTCTAGACAGACACAGGGCAACAATAACTGATAAAAGTTTTGCATTTGCATTTACCAGTAAGCATTGCTTCAGAGCAAACTTTTCACCTGTCAGCAGTCTTCAGTGTTCTAGAGTTTCCCTCTCTGCTTATTCAATTTATCATAAAATACTTGAAATACACAAGATGTGCAAAGAACAATATAACCAGATTTAAGCAATGTTAACATTGTGCTGTATTTGTATTTTATTTATACAGAAATAAAAAATTAACTGATGCAGATTATACCTACTTTATCATCCTGCCCAAACATTCCCTTCTCTTTCTCCTCAGATAGAGTTGGTGAACACTTATATGTATTATACTTTTACTGCATATGTACATAAGCATATACCTATAAAATCTAAGATATTTTGGATACTTTTAGGCTTCGGATGAATTAAATAATACTGTGTGATCTTTTGCCCTATTTTCTCCCTTTAACAATATGCATTCAAGAATTGTTTTAAAATAGGCATACTCTAGTTGTTATTTTATTTCTTGAGTATTACTCCATTTTATGAATTAACAAACCACAATTTTATTTATTCTTTCTTCATTGTAGATATTTAAGGTATCCTTCCCTTGTTTTCTGTTTATTTTGTTTAGTTTTGTATTATAAATTTGTTGAAACGAATGCCAGCATCAATAAAAGCAAATCCAGACTTGGAAAGGTTTTATTCAGAAGAAAGAATATAGGGAGAATGCTTCAATCTCAGCAATCTTCAAGTGTCTCAAAATTAAACACAAAAAGATTTTCATGTTATTGAGTGAAATATAAGTAGAATGTTTTAAAGGGAATTTGATCAGGTAAAAGAAAATGGCCAATGGGGTCTGACAAAGAAAGATTCTCACTGTGGCCAGTAGATTCCCAGCAGAAGCTGATGAGAAAGCATATTCTACTTTTTTTGGTCCTTGCTGAGACGTGTGGGCATGAAGAATATAAGGTCATGGAGGAAGGAGAGAAAACTTACTAATGTTTAGTCAAGATAAACCAAAAGGCAAAAATGGCAATTATGAACACTTGGTTAGTCGTCTCTGTTATTTAAGACATGAAGTCTTTTCTTAAACACTATTAGAGATGGAATGAGAATCACTATGAAGTTGAGGCTGATCCAAATAGTTTATAAGGGTAGGGAACCCTTCACATTCTTATTGGCCGTGAAGCACTACCCACTGTACCAAATGTGGAACATGCTGGTAGACTGATAGCTGTTTTAGGGTCTTAGAGATTGCGCTGTTAAAATGAGGCATATTGGACAAGTTACTGAATCTGGGAGAAATAATAATGATAATAAAATAAGGCATATCTGGGAATAAAATGAAAGACAAGCTGTTAAAGGATGAACGCATGATTAAAACCAAGATCTGAGGTTTGAAGAAAGCTAGTTGAAACTCAAAGATCTAAAACATGCCTAAAACATGCCTAAACATGCCTAAAACATCCCCAATCAGATGGCAGAGTGAAAACAGCAGTGACAGTCTGATAAATTTCTACTTGTGGTCTGAATATTTTCGGTGATGGCATAGACATCAGAGAGGATTCTGGGAAAATATTCACAACAATTCTTCCAACCACTGTGAAGGTGGCCATTCCAGAATCCAGAATCATGCCAATGCCAGAGGATTTTGAAGGACTGTGTTCCTGTAGCTCTCTAGCAAAGATGCTAGTAGTTTTGGTAAGACTGTCCACAGTCATGGATGTTTCCTGGAGCACAGCAAGGAAGATGCAGGAGTGCCAGTAAAATTCCTGAGTGGCCCACACAGCAGCAGCTCCAGGCACAAAGGTTGCCCATACATAATCTACTGCAGCAGTCAAGTCGTTTTCGTTATTCCCAATATTTTAGCTTTTTGTCCCAAGTCTTCTTGAGAACTTGTTGAAAAAGGAAGGTCACAGCCTTCTTCCAGGCCTGGAATTGTGTGCCTAATTTTGTAGTTGTAACATATATCTGTAGACCTTTTGGGTAATCTAGCTCCCAAAAAACTTAAATCATGTAGAAAAGTAGCTACAAGAAAAAAATTTAAAAAGGCAGTCTAGATAGAAATTTAATAAGGGCTAATTAGGTTAACTAGATAACAGGACCAGTTCAATTAGCAGATAGATACCAATAGGCATGGCTGCCACAAATAAAATATACCTTATTAGGGACTATTTGGGATTCAAAGAAATAATTGTCCTATGGTTTTGCATCTTGGAATTCAAATGAGTTCTATTGATAGAGATGCTGTTCTATCCAATTGGGAGGGGTAACATGATCATGTTGTTGTTTCTAAAACAGACAGTTCTAAGCACACCTGGTAAGATTATGTTTGGGATCATCTAAGTCTAGTAGATTGATATGACAACAAGAGTTGTGTGCTGTTGCCTTCTATGGTAATAATGTAGGTATTTGTATTGGTGGCAACACAGTGGTAATTGTAAATACTTAGACTCATGAAAGAGAGCTTAGTTATGATAAAAGCAATTTGCCTTTTTAGAAAAGCAGTGATATTGAAAGAGGTTGCTTTTGAAGAATAAAGTATTAATAAAAGGTTCCTTTGTGACAATAAAAGGATACCCTTAAATTTGAGACAGGTTAGGACTTAGGGGAAATTAGAGGCTTTCAAAGAAAAAGAAATTCATAATCAACAATCTAAAGTAAAATTGGGAGACTGTGCTAGAAATTAAGTGAAGGAATGTCATAGTCTTTGGGGTCCTTTCATGGGTGGAGAAATTATTACAGGGCTCATTTCATATGACTGGGATGATAGACATAATGCCATTTGGAAGATAAAAGAAAAAAACTCAAATTTATTGGATGAAATTACCAGGGTCCATTGACCATTTGAAAGAAACAGTGGAATTCCCTATGTAGAGAGTACTTATTCTAACAAAAGCTTATCAACAGCAGAGACAGTGGACCTTTTACAAGTTCTCATAGTCCATTCAGGCTTCTATAACAAAATACCATATACTAAGTGACTTATAAACAGCAGAAATTTATTTCTTCTAGTTGTGGAGGCTAGAAAGTCCAAGATCAAGAAACTGGTAGACTTTGTGTCTGATGAGGACCTGTTTCCTGGCTCACAGATGGCACCTTCTTGTTGTATTCTCAGATGGAGAAAGGGATGAACAAGCACCCATGGACCTATTTTATAAGGGCACTAATCCCATTTATGAGGGCTTCATCCTCATGACCTAATCACCCCTCAAAAAGCCCTACTTCCTAATATCATCATCTTTGGTGTTAGGAATTCAACACATGATTTTGGGAGGGACACAAAAATTAAGTCTATCGCACAAGAGAAAGTGTCAAGCTAACTAGAGAACACATAAATGATAGTGATATAGTTTGTCTCCATGTCCCCACCCAAATCTCATGTTGAATTGTAATCCCAATGTTGGAGGAGGGACCTGGTGGGAGGTAATCGGATCATGGGAATGGATTTTTCCATTACTGTTTTCATGATAGTGAGTTCTCATGAAATCTGGTTGTTTAAAAGTATGTAGCACTTCCCATTTTGCTCTCTCTCCTCCTGGCCACATGAAGATGTGCTTCCTTCCCCTTTGCCTTCTGCTATGATTGAAAGTTTCCTGAGGCTGCCTCAGCCATGCTTCCTGTACAGCCTGCAGAACTATGAGCCAATTAAACCTCTTTTCTTTATAAATTACTCAGTCTCAGGTAGTTCTTTGTAGCAGAGTGAGAACAGATAACATGAATAGTAAGGACATATTAACAACAATGAGAATTAGGGAACTGAATAAATTGAATTGCCAGTGAAGAAAAGGTCTTGCTGGAGGAATTTTCTTTCTTGCCCTACCTTTCCAGCTTTACCAAGATTATGTTTTTGACAGATGGGGTGGGGAGCCACCACTTGTCCAAGGTAAGGAGTAAAGTTTTTTCACCAATGGTAGCAGAGGAGCTGGTTCTGTTTCTTGTTTCCATAATAAGTGATTTTATAAAGGCCAGAGAATAAATTTTAGTTGAGGAAGTGAGGAGAATCCAGGTGGCTATCTGGATGTTTGCAGAGTCCATCTGATTGGATAAAATATCTGACTTGTTTCTAATTGGTCTTTTCATTCAAAACCAGAGGTTTGGAAATGGAAGATTTTAAGTACCTGAATTAGAGAATCAGGGATAATCAGAGTATATTTAAGATCTTATCTGATTGTGGTGAGAGTGAGAAAGCTTAATGAGCTATTGGTTTAGCATATCTATCAGCCAGATAATTTTCCTTTTCTTCTAGGATTTTATTACCCATATAAGCTTCTGCCCTTAGGTATACATAATTTCTTTGACAATAACCAAACTTCTAAGAGGTCAGACACTGGTTTTCCATTTTTAATTGGTGCCCCAACTGTTGTCTTAAATCCTGTGTTTTTTTCAAAACATACCAAAATCACATACTACTGCCCTGAAATCATATCTACCGTCTATAGAGATGTTAGGTCTCTTGATTTCAGCCACAGAGCCGGGTCTTGTGAAAGCCACAATGTCAGAAAATTGAGCTGACTGTGTACCAGGTAGAGACTTATATCATATGTGATTTTAGAAATCTGTAGCAGCATATCATACCTGAACATTTTATTCTGAAGTGTGAAGACTGGCACCACCAACAAAGAGGGTCAGGTCTGGATTTGCAAAGATGGATTTCTAAAATATCTGGGTGGGGACAAATTGAGAATAGAAAGGCCATAAGACCACCATACAGTTATTCTTCATCTGGTAAAGGTAGGAGAGTGACATGATAGATATTGTTGACATGGACTGACATTGACATACAAAGAAAAGAGCAGAAGAATTTTAACAGAGGTAAATGAGAAGCCATATGGTATTGGCTATATACATAAGGTATAAAAATGTATTGGGTACTGCACAAGCTACATAAATCCTCATGGTATGACCTAGCAGAAGGACAGCTGTGTCTCGAACTAATTTTGCATTTGCCTCAGATGAACAGATTAACATTCCCGTTGGAAATTAGATCTTTACCTAATAGATGAACTAAACTGTATAAGTTAATAAAAAGGTATGTTGGGCATCATGGGGTCCAAGAGGCATAGAAAAAGGTTTAAAAGGGGCAGAACATGAGAAAAATTATCTAACAGTACCACAAACATTACATACTGTGAAGATTTGTGGTGGAGAATTATGAGGTGTCAGGGTGGAGCAGGTGGCTACACCATCTACTGGAAAGTAGTGGGGTGTCAATTCACTGGGATGATTATTTCCCCTAGAATGTTTAAGACTATTTGGGGAAAGACAAGAGTAGATCCTTCAGAGAGCAGTCACTGAGACTGAGATTTATGGTTATCTTTCAGTCCTGGGGCATTCTTTAGCCCAGTATCATTTTCCCAGCAATATCCACAGGGATCTCTATTAAAGACTTTGGTAAAGTTGAAGTTTGCCCTAAGGTTTTAGATTTATTTTCCTCAAGTTGTTTAAGTAGAAGAACCATGAATTTGTATTGTGCAAATTTAGGTTTATCAGCCTGTATATCCTCATCGTGCTGTGCTAAAAATGGATTTCAAAGAGGAGAGTGTATTGCCAATTAATGTCATGTTTTTAAATAACCTTCCTTAGTTCTATATAGAGTCCATTAATAAAGCTGGCAACTAAGGCAAATGCCATGTGGTCAAGTAGACTTAGACTTCAATAATGTTTCTAGACATTTGTTAGGAGTATAAGAGCTTTTCTCCAATCTCCTTAACTCTGCTATATGCCTCAGGGATATTTGGGTTTATTTTTAAATCCTCTTTAACACTAACCAAGTCAGCTTTTTCAAATCATAAGACAAGGTCTACAAGGAGCTGAACCAATTGTTAGAGGCATAGGAGTGCCAGAGAGTATTGCCCTAAAATTAACCTAAATTGTGTAGAAAATTTCTAGTTTTACATGGGTCAAGGAAATTCTGAACCATAGCATGCAGATCAGATTGGGACCAATATTCAAAGATCATTCTCTGGGGAGAGGATATTGCACCCTGTCAGTCCCTTGTCCTTGGTGTGCTAATCCTGAAGGAACAAGACTGAGGTCACAGGTCACCACGAAAAACTGAGAAGGTGGAAGAGCCAGGGTGGAGTCAGGGAGTGGAGGATAAACACAAGGTGGTCCAGAGCAAGGTTGTAGGAGAGACTGGAACAAAGTTTGATAAGCAGAAGGGAAGGAAGTGGGGAAGTGTTGAGGACAAGGGTATCTTAGAGTCAGGGATAAAAGTGAAATTGGCCCAACTGTCCCAGGAAAACAGTATTTACAGATTTTTGAATTAACATAGATAATGACCCTCCCAGACTTAAACCTTGAAACTTATATTTGTGTCATCTGAGTTCTTTCCTCAGGAAACCAAACCTCAGACAAGGAGCTGAGACTCATCAGATCACCACATTCAGGCAGTGATATGCCAGATCCCTCATCCATCATGATCTTTTCTTTGCCTTTTCCCACCTTCCCTGCTACATAAGCCCACAAATTTTAGCAATTTGGCAGAATGGATTTGAGATTTTCCCCCTCACTTTCCTCGGCAGCAGTACCCAATTAAAGCCTTCTTTGACAATACTCATTTTATCAGTGAT
Source organism: Rhinopithecus bieti (assembly GCF_001698545.2). Classification (NCBI taxonomy): domain Eukaryota; kingdom Metazoa; phylum Chordata; class Mammalia; order Primates; family Cercopithecidae; genus Rhinopithecus; species Rhinopithecus bieti. The sequence continues at coordinate 146,391 of NW_016831073.1, read as the reverse complement.
TGGCATTCTGTGCAGTGAACGGCAGAACTAAGACCAAACTCATGGCATTTCAGTAAGAAAAGAAAGAGCAGCACTGGAGGCAACACATGGTCCTTAAAAGATTGAGTAGAACAGCTTTCAATAAGTTAGACTGAGAACATTGAAGAACCTGATTGAGACCTGAATAAGGAAGAAGTTTTTCAGCTTCTTTCACACACAACAACAAAATAATGATAATAAAACAGATCACTGTTAAGAACACATTCTGGACTCCCAGGATTTAAGAGCTACCTGAGACGGACTAAATCCCAAAGTCTTAGAGGGGCCATAGCAATTCCAAGTTATCCTTTGTAATACTTTATGATTTTAAAAGGCATTGGACCAAATTAATGCCGCAGTGGTGAAGCATATAGTCAGCTGGAGTTAATCTACTTTTAGTCCCAGAAGATTGAGAGTTACCCATGAGAGGAACAGGATCAAGTAAAAAAAGGAGCCATGTAGCAACAAATCAGTTCCATGCCCAACCCTCATTTTGAAGCCAAAGGGGTCTGTATTAGTCCATTTTCTGTAAGGAANTAAGAACACATTCTGGACTCCCAGGATTTAAGAGCTACCTGAGACGGACTAAATCCCAAAGTCTTAGAGGGGCCATAGCAATTCCAAGTTATCCTTTGTAATACTTTATGATTTTAAAAGGCATTGGACCAAATTAATGCCGCAGTGGTGAAGCATATAGTCAGCTGGAGTTAATCTACTTTTAGTCCCAGAAGATTGAGAGTTACCCATGAGAGGAACAGGATCAAGTAAAAAAAGGAGCCATGTAGCAACAAATCAGTTCCATGCCCAACCCTCATTTTGAAGCCAAAGGGGGTCTGTATTAGTCCATTTTCTGTAAGGAACAACAAATCAGTTCCATGCCCAACCCTCATTTTGGAGCCAAAGGGGGTCTGTATTAGTCCATGTTCTATAGGAACTACCTGAGACAAGTCAATTTATAAAGAAAGGGGTTTAGTTAATTCACAGCTATGTAGGCTGTACAGGAAGCATGACCGGGGAGGCCTCAAGAAACTTACAATCCTGGCAAAAGGCAAAGGGGAGGCAGGTACTTCTTACACAGCTGGGGCAGGAGAGAGAGTGAAGTGGGGGAGTACAACACACTTTTAAACAACCAGTTCTCATGAGAACTCATTCACTATCCTGAGAACAGCAAAAGAGAAGTCTGCCTCATAATACAATCACCTCCTAACAGGTCCCTCCTTCAACAATGAGAATTACAATTCAACAAGAGATTTGGGTGGGGATACAGAGCCAAACCATATCATTCCACCCTGGCTCTTCCCAAATCTTATGTTCTTCTCACATTTTAAAATACAATTATGCTTTCCCTAGAGTCTCCCAAAGACTTAACTCATTTCAGCATTAACTTCAAAGTCAAAGTCCAAAGTATCATCTGAGAAAAGGCAAGTTCCTTCCATCTATGAGAAACCAAAAACAAGTTAGTTATTTCCAAGACACAGTAGGGGTACAGGCAATGGGTAAATGCTTTTATTCTGAAATGGAGACAATGGCTAAAACCAGGAGGGTATAGACCCTGTGCAAATCTGAACCCCAGTAGGGCAGTTATTAAATCTTAAAGCTCCAAAATAATCTCCTTTGACTTTATATCTCACATTCACACCACACTTATGCAAAGAGTGGGCTCCCAAAGCCTTGAGAAGGTTCACTTCTGTGCCTTTACAGGATTCAGCCCCTGACACTGCTCACAAGGGCTGGTGTTGAGTGCCTGCAGCTTTTCCAGGTACATGGTGCAAGCTGCTGGTGGATCTACCATTATGGGGTCTGGAGGATGGTGACCCTCTTCTCACAGCTAAACCAGAAAGTGCCAAAGTGGGGACTCTGTGTGGGGGCTCCAACTCTAGCAGAGGTTCTCCATGAGAGCTTCATCCTTGCAGCAGACTTCTGCCTAGACATCCAGGCATTTCCTTACGTCCTCTGAAATCTAGGTGGAGGCTCCCAAACCTCAACTTTTACCCTGTGTGTATCCACAGGCTTAACATCACATGGAAGCCACCAAGGTTTGCAGGTTACACCCTCTGGAGCACCAGCCTGAGACATATCTAGGAGCCTTGTAGCCATGGCTGGAGCTGGAATGGCTGAGATGCAAGAAGCAGTGTACCAAGGTTGTGCAGGGCAGCAGGGTCCTGAGCCCAGCCTGCAAAACTGTTCTTCCCTCATAGGTCTCCAGGCCTGCAAAGGAAGGGGTTACCATGAAGGTCTCTGAAAGCATTTTCCCCACTGTATTGGCTATTAACATTCTGCTCTTCTTTAATTATGCAAATTTCTGCAGCCAGCTAGAATTCCTCCCCAGAAAATGTGTTTTACTTTTCTACAACATGGTCAGACTACAAGTTTTCTAAAATTTTATGATCTGCCTCCCTTTTAAATATAAGTTCCAATTTCAGTTCATCTCTTTGCTCACACATATGACTATATGCTGTTAGAAGAAGCCAGGCTACATCTTGAATTTTTTGATGCTTAGAATTTTTTCTGCCAGATACCCTGAACCATCTATCTCCAGTTCACAGTTTCAGATTCCCAGGGCAGGTGCACAATGCCTCCAACCTTTTTGCTAATGCATAACAAAAGTGACCTTTGCTCCAGTTCCTAGTAAGTTCCTTATCTCCATCTGAGGCCAACTCATCCTGGACTTAATTGTTCATATCACTATCAGCATTTTGATCAAAACAATTTAACAAGTCTCTAGAAAGGTCCAAACATTTCCTCATCTTTCTATCTTCTTCTGAGCTCTCCAAATTATTCCAACCTCTGTCCATTGCCTAATTCCAAAGATGCTTCCACATTTTCAGGTATCTTTATATCAATGCCCTGCCTCTCAGTACCAATTTTCTGTATTTGTCCATTCTTGCATTGCTATAAGGGACTACTGAGACTGGGTTAAAGAAAAGAGGTTTCACTGGCTCATAGTTCCAAAGACTGTACAGGAAGCATGTCTAGGGAGGCCACAGGAATCTTACAATCACGGCAGCAGGCAAAAAGAAAGGAGGATGCTGGGTGCGGTGGCTCATGCCTGTAATCCCAGCACTTTGGGAGACTGAGGCAGGCAGATCACGAGGTCAGGAGATCGAGACCATCCTGGCTAATACAATGAAACCCCGTGTCTACTAAAAAAAAATACAAAACATCATCTGGGCGTGGTGGCAGGCACCTGTAGTCCCATCTACTGGGGAGGCTGAGGTGGGAGAATGGCATGAACTAGGGAGGCAGAGCTTGCAGTGTACCAAAATTGTGCCACTGCACTCCAGCCTGGGCAACAGAGTGAGACTCCATCTCAAACAAACAAACAAACAAAAAAAAAAAAAAGAAAAAAAGAAAGGCGGCACATACTACATGGCTGGAGCAGCAAGAAGAGTGAAGGACAAAGGGGGAAGTGATATATGCTTTTAAACAACCAGGTCTCACGAGAACTCACTATCACGAATATCTCAAGAACAGCAAGGGAGATGTCCACCCCCACAATCCAATCACCTCTTGCCAGGCCCCTCCTCCAACACTGAGGATTACAGTTCAACATAGATATGGGTGGGGACACAGAGGCAAACCATATCTGGGTCTTTCATGCAATTTTTGCTGAGAAGAAAGGGGTTGCTCTGTACGATCCCTGAATAAGAAATTATGAAAAGCAACAAGGCCTCACAAAAGAGCAGAGAATTTCCTACTGGAGAGTTGTGTTGCAAATTTCCACTCAAAAAGATCCAAGAAAATGTCCATCTTCTGGAAGGAAGATGATTTTTCTCTTGGCCACAAAATTGACCAGAAAAGGGCCAGCAGTGTCCAGCTCAATAGAAAAAATCAGGGATTAAATCCCCATTTAAAAGGCCAGAAAGGCTTCCTTCCAATAATATTCTTTCTAGAACAGAAAAAAGCTAGGAAAAGTCCTACTCAAGCAGCAAAAAACCAGGAAGAGATCAATTTAATAGAATTAAAGCAACTCGCTATCATGCTATTATAGACAAATGTGCAGAGCGCCAGATTAAGACTAGTAAAGTCACCACCATGGATCACATTTTCTCCAGCCAGAGATAACACAAAGAGTTTAAGAAGCCAGCATGAATGACTGGGAAAGACAGTGAGGTCTCAGGGGACATCAGGAATCAGGACTCTATTTAAGTCATGGCACCAGAAACTATCAAATAAATGCAAATCCGGACTTAGTGAGAAGCTTTACTCAGAAGAAAGGCTATTGCAATAGGAAAAATATTCCAATCTCAGAAATCTAAAAGCATCTTAAAATCAAACAGTAAAAGACTTTTTCATTTACAGATTAGAGAGAGGCAAGCAAACATACGCAGAGTCTATTTTAAGGGAGAAATATGACACAAGGCAAAATCACCAGTGGGGTCTGACAAGGTCTTTCCATAGTCAGCTGCCTTTCAGCAGAAGCTGATAGTGGGGGCAGAAGGATTCTATTTGTTTTTGGTGCTTTCTCAGGTTTGTGGGTAAGAAGAGTTCAGAAGCCTGTAGGACGGAGTGAACACTGACTAAAGTTTGGTCAAGACAAAGCAGAGGGAAAGAAATGGCAATTGTGAACACTTGGTCACCTATGAACATATTCCTCGTGTTTATGTGTGAGAGTTCTATATGACAAGGATCAGAAAATATTTTTTGGTAAAGGAAGGATAATAAATAATTTACCCTTCATGGCCATTTGGTCTCTGTCACAACTACTCAACTATTCTACTATAGCTTGGAAGCAGTCATAGATAAGCCTAAAGGAATAGACAGGATTCTGTTCCAGTGTAACTTTGTTCCCGGACCAAACTAAGGGTTGAGCTGCTGTTTCTCATGACCCAATAATGAGATGCAGATGAACTGGGGAGGAAGAGAGTTTTTATTTCCGTAACCAGTTATAGAGAGAAGGACTGAAAATTATCACCAGACCAACTCAAAATTACAAAGTTTCCCAGAGCTTATATACCTTCTAAGCAATATGTCTATGTGTCAATGTATATTCATCTAAAGACATGAGAGATTAACTTCTTGTAATCTACAACTAAGGTCTCAGTTCGGAACACCTTCCTTTGGAGCCTCAGTAAATTTACTTAATCTAAACGGGTCCAGGTTCTGGCGTGATTACCCTTATCATGCCTGCTGATAAATCACAGAGGTTTGGGAAGTTCCTTCAAACCCCCAATAAACTTGTTTGTGGAGGCCTGGGGAGTTTCTTCAGACCCCAATAAAATTTGTTTAATCTTAAATGGGTCCTGTTAAGAATTCCTTCATTATTTTGTCATGCTTTAAGGCCCAGAGAAGGCCCAGGCAAAACTCTTGATGGGCTTTTGTTACATTCTGGCCTTTGTATAAGGGCACTAACTTTTTTAGCTTTGAATATTCAACTTAACCACTCAGTCAGTACTCAAACAATTGTTATGGAGGCCTGTGTCAGTGAGATCTACCTTCCACCATCCCCACTGTCAATTTGTGCATGATTTCTATCATGCTTGTATATTTATTTATCACGAGAATCACAGGGAGATGGAGCATTGTAATCATTCTGGCTACTTCCTGCTGAGAGGGTTCATTGTTATGGGGCACCGAATGCAGTGCTGGAGTGGAAAAGGTCAATTTGTTCCCAGTAGCACTCTCTGTTTCAGGGACTTAGAGGCAGCACCTGCTGAAACATAATAGTATGCAACAGCAACACATATAAATAGGTTGCTGCTGTTTTCTTCTGAAGTTTAAGTTGTTTAGTCTTCAGTTTGCAGGGCTTTAAGAAACTACAGCTTAGGTTTCAGTGATTTCCAATTAGGATGAAAGGGAAAAAAGGAAAAGAAAGAGGAAAAGACTGAAAACGTTATTTTGGAGTCTTATAGCCAGAAAAATTAGAATTTAATCCAATCTGCAGAAAATAATAAAACTGAAAACATCAGACAAGACTAGAATTTAACAACAGGTGTACTATAGATTTTGAAACATAATTTTCTGTCTGCAGTTTCCCATTTTATTAAAAGACAAATCATGGAAGGACTGGTTTGCTTTATTATAATTGGCTTAATTATTTGTATACAGTGCAGCAAGAATAATTATTTTTCACATAGTTCTTTTAAATTGGCTTTGATGGAATGTTATTCCATAGAAAGAATCTGAGATAAAACATTTTAAAGTCAAGCCCAGCCACGGATTTGTACCATCAAATACCTATGAGTTGGCTGAGTTCCTCTCCTCTTGAGGTTCCAAGAATAATTTGGGGTTCCTGGCCTGTCAGAAAGTGACATTCTTTAGTTACCACAGATCAGAAACCCTGTACAGGGACTGTGTACACAAAACATGATGCCAGTTTCCAAGGGCTTTATTGCATCCATAAGTCAAGTTTGATTCCTAAAAGGAGAGCACACCGTTCCAGTCAAAGCCTTGGTAAAATAACCAGTTTTTCCTATTGTGTCCTGTTACAGAAGAAAACAGATTCTTATTGCAGTTATGCAAATAATTATATTGACTCACAAATCATTTCAAAATTCTGGAGAAATCAGGTAGAAAGAAACAAATATGTTCAAAATTTGGTTTATAGGAGTATACTTTATGTAATTGTTAAAAGCTTTGCTACCTCAAAAGAAAGGTTCCTTCACTCTGAAAGGGAAAACAAAGGATTAGCAACATTTTAAGCAGAAAGTCAAAAAGATCACTTCAGTCTCTTATTAGCTCAGTTCAAGCAGTTAATTCCTGTCCTGCTTGATATTAGTGAACATTTTAGCTCTTCACGGGTCCTGAAAGTTTTTCCTCTATTCTGATTTCACAGTCTCTACATTTATCAGAAACCTGTATTCAAGAGCATCTGCTAGAGCTTTATAGCTGATTATAAAACCACCTTCTAAAGAGGACCAAAGCAAGACAACAATTGTTTATGGATAACAAAAGTTTTAGGGTAGTCTTAGTGAAAGACACAATTGACAAGGAAATCTGTTACCTCTGTAGCACACAATAATTTAGCATAACAATTTTAATTATTACTGACAATGTACACTAAGATATATCAGAATTACAGGAGTCTCCCATAACTTTGGAACACATACCAATAACATATTTATACAAATTTAGTCCAAAGAAAGCCAAACACATGTTACACTGTTAACTCTTAGCAACCTTTACTTTGGTGAAAACCTTGGTAACTTTGGGATTTTAATTATGTACTAGGTGTGGAGCCTAGGACCTAGACAGAAGTGAAGATAAGGTCTGACTTATTCAAGCATCTAACTCCATGCGTCCCAGGCCTTACCTAGCTGTAAAGCAGGCAAGTTTTACAGCTAAGTCATAGAAGATTTTATAAAGCATTTACGAGGCCTAATCACCTTTAAATTGTGCAACATCTCTTGCATAAATTCCATTGCATAAATATTTTCATGACTTACACAGACAAACTATGGCACACCTTGACTTTCTGACTTGTTCTAAACATCCCTCTTTTTTTTTTTTTTTGAGACAGAGTCTCCCTGTGTCGCCCAGGCTGGAGTGCAGTGGCAGATCTCAGCTCACTGCAAGCTCCGCCTCCCGGGTTTACGCCATTCTCCTGCCTCAGCCTCCCGAGTAGCTGGGGCTACAGGCGCCCGCCACCTCGCCTGGCTAGTTTTTTTTTTTGTATTTTTTAGTAGAGATGGGGTTTCACCGTGTTAGCCAGGATGGTCTCCATCTCCTGACCTCGTGATCCGCCCATCTCAGCCTCCCAAAGTGCTAGGATCACAGGCTTGAGCCACCGTGCCCGGCCAACATCCCTCTTTTTAAACAACCAGTTATTTTACTTTAGGACAAGAATTTAACATACCAGCTCCTTTCTTATATAGAATCTCTTTTCTTTAATACCTTTTTGCATAGCTAGGGGCATGACTAATTTAGCACTCCAGAACATATTGAACAATTTTTAAGTTAAAGCAGTTTATGACCTAAAGCATTTAGCAAACCTAATATTTGACCTGAATCATTTAGACCAAATGTTTACATTTTCAAAGATATTTTATTTTACGAATAATCTTTAAAACTCTGTATTTTTATAACTTTCTTTATATCTCTCTTATTTCATGTTTTCTTTTACCTTGTTTTATATATAACCCTTAAATAAACTGAATTAGACAAAATTTGTTACCATTTAAAAGGACACAATTTTAGAAGGAATGTTTTCCTACAATATATGTTTATTGGAAATACCCAAATAATGAAATATCTGTTGTTTAATATAACTTTAGATCCTAAATTGTGACAAGTTTGTTTACAAGTATTTATCCCACTACTTTTATCTAATTATTTAATAATTTACCTAGATTGTTTATGCAAACTGTGTTAGTTATCATTTAAAGTTATGAAAGCACCATTGCAAAATTATAGCTGAGACAGTGAAAATGATCTGACCTGATTCCGTCTTGCTTCTAATGTCCAAGCTACGCTTGTTCATGAACTTAGTTTATAGCTTAGCTTTGAAACAAAGATAACAGTCTTTTCTCAAACAAACGTCCTTCATGTCTGTGGACTAGACTACTTAAGGCCACAAGATTAAAAGTTAGGGTATATTACTAAATAATTCATGATGTAGCCATCTTCATTAAACCAATATTAATGTTTAACTTATTAAAAATTACAAAAGGAAAGATCATTCTGTTCTGGACTGAGTTACAGTTTTATAGCCTCTATGCCAAATTTTGACACCGTATAGTGTGTGGCAGAGATAAATATGAAATTGTTTGATCAATAAATGCAAACAAAAATGTATGCTGGCAACTCTTAAGACATTTCTAATATTACCTTACCAATAATTTTTAAAGCTAGCCTATTTATTAAAGATTTTACTTAAGTCACAGAAACTTTAAAAGGATTTGACTAGTTTTTTCTTTTTTTCTGTTAAAGTATGAAAGTGCTTTTATTTTCTTTGAACCAATTAATTAGAACTCTTTTATATATTTTCAGTGGTAAAACATGGTATGCACAAGACGTATATACACAGACATATTAGGCATGCCAATAGAAGTACATTTTATAGATTCATAAGACCTCCTTTTTCCTAACTTCTAACTGGATCGTTGAACTCTGGGCAGAGTCCACACTGAATCCTGGGTTTTCAAAAAGGGAGAATTATTCTGAGGCCAGACCATGTGATGCTTTTACAGTGCACTTAAAAAAAAAATATATTTTTCCAAACAAAGACATTTCTAAGTGTCTAAGTTACACCTTTTCTTTAAAAACCTAGAGTAGCTTCTGTTGCAATAGCTATTAGTGAAGAAAACAAAATGCAGTCAACTGAGAAGAAAAAATCGTTTGCTCAAAAAGACAAGATCCTAGAAGAGATATAAACAAAAACCNTATTTATTAAAGATTTTACTTAAGTCACAGAAACTTTAAAAAGGATTTGACTAGTTTTTTCTTTTTTTCTGTTAAAGTATGAAAGTGCTTTTATTTTTCTTTGAACCAATTAATTAGAACTCTTTTATATATTTTCAGTGGTAAAACATGGTATGCACAAGACGTATATACACAGACATATTAGGCATGCCAATAGAAGTACATTTTATAGATTCATAAGACCTCCTTTTCCTAACTTCTAACTGGATCGTTGAACTCTGGGCAGAGTCCACACTGAATCCTGGGTTTTCAAAAGGGAGAATTATTCTGAGGCCAGACCATGTGATGCTTTTACAGTGCACTTAAAAAAAAAATATATTTTCCAAACAAAGACATTTCTAAGTGTCTAAGTTACACCTTTTCTTTAAAACCTAGAGTAGCTTCTGTTGCAATAGCTATTAGTGAAGAAAACAAAATGCAGTCAACTGAGAAGAAAAAATCGTTTGCTCAAAAGACAAGATCCTAGAAGAGATATAAACAAAAACCTGAAGGCTTTTTCAATACAAACATGCACACACGCACACACACATATAAACCTCTTGGATGTTAGCTTTAAATTAAGGTGACTGTTAACCACTGAGCTCCTAAAAAAAGTAATAATAATATTTTCCTTCTCAGAGGCCTCTCATCAGAAATGGACCCAGTACCTCCCATTTCAAGTTTATATGGTATCAAAAGGAACAAGACAGATACACAAACAAGTGGAGACAAATTTTGGACAACATAAGTGGGAGTGCACTTAGGCAAAACAGACTCAAAACCAACTCGAAACCTGATCACAACCAAAATGCAAAGTGAGTGTATGAGTGAGCTGGATTACTTCCCTTGGCAAAACTCTTGATGGGCTTTTGTTACATTCCAGTCTTTGCATAAGGGTGCTACATTTTAAGCTTTTAATATTTAATTTATCCACTCAGTCAGTACTGAAACAGTCGTTATGGAGGCCTGTGTGAGTGAGATCTGGCCTGCCATACTTTATTTATGAAACAGATGCCTGGCCAGAAGTAGCCCACGGACCTTATTTTGCCACCCTGTGCTCCATAGTATCTCATCAGTTAGAAATTAAATGTACTGAAATGTGAGGAAAAACACAAATAACAATTGCTCAAACTTCCTTCCTAGTAATATCAGTCTGTTTCTCATTGGCCAATCTGTTTCAAAAAGCAACTCTTATCCTAAAAAAAGCTTGGAAAACAGATATCGAACAAGGCACATGATCCCCAAATAAATTGTTACTTGTGATTAAGAAAGAAATACAACCAATTTCTTATTTGAGTTTCTTTTTTTCTTATTGTAGGATATATTTAATGTAAAGCATACAATTGAGAATTCAGAATTTGAGAATTGATCCAGATTTCATAATGATCTATTTATTTAACTCATGTTTATATAAGAATAGGGGACAATCTCATCTTAAAGTAGAAACAAGATATCTTTTATTTTACTTTACTCAGTACAGCATTTGACACAAAAACAAAAAAACTAGTCTTTCCCAAATGACAGTGATAAAAGACGAGTAGGCCTAAAATATAAAGAGAGTTTCAAATTCTGAAGATTTCACATGAAGTGTTTGAACCAAGAGGGCTAGCGCTTATAAATTGCTTTTCAAATATATTTGCAGAAAGAGAACATTTAGGGGCTCCATGGAATCATAACTCAGGGTATGAAAAGGGCAACATATGTCTGTTTTCTTCACTGACAGTTAAGCTGTTTGGAATTTCATCGTTTCATTTCCTAAAGCCTTCTCCTTTGCTCATTTACAGATTCCTGCATAGAAACAATTCATTCTATGGATGCAAAAGCCTCTCATTCTTAACTAGTTTAGCCATTTGTATGCTGGCCTGTGTCAGAGTGACAGAAATCCCCCTCGAGCACTCTTATAGTCTTTTTAAGGCCAATCTTATCTTTGCAAACATTTCTGAATCTGCTTTATCATCCTACCCTGGAGAACATGGATTTGAGATATATATATCGATATCTATATATATATGGTTAAACATTTTCCTTGTTTTAAAACAGTACACTAAGATAATGCTATACTATTTAATCCTTTGTTCTTTTTACAGTCTTTTATTCCTTTTAGATATTCGTCATTTTAATTTTTTGTATTGCTGCATTGCCTAACTTATGCCTTTCTCATGTAGCTCTTTATTAAAATATTTTCATTTAGATCAAATGTATCAGTAATTTAGGAGATCTGTTTTGAACTAATTTTAAAAGGATTCAACACTATGAGCAGTTTTTCTTTTTAACAATAATATCTATTTCATTTGATGAGCATATAAATAACTAATTTATTTCACTTCCTGACCCTCAGTTTGCTCTGAGAACACCATCTCAAGTCTGATTGTTTCTAATAACCTAGTTAAACTACTATTTTAATAAAACAATATATAGTATCCCTTAGGGGGCCATTCATGTATTGCCTCATGGCTTCTGCATTCTTCTTGCCCATTGCACAGAAAAGAACAACTCACTGAGAGCATGGTATTACAGCAGAGACAGAATTTAATTAATGGAGAGTTAGCCAAGAGGTGGGACTCGAGTTGTTACTTAAGTCAGTCTTCCTGAGAACTCAGAGGCTAGGATTTTTATGAATAATTCATTGGGCAGGGGCCTGGGGAATGGGTGCTGCTTATTGGTATGGGATGAAATTATAATTTCAAAATGGAGGTGTCAAAAATGGTCCTCCTGCCCTGAGTCTGTTCTCTGGGTGGAGAACACAGGACCACTAGAATCATGAATTGAAGGTCCAGATGGAGTCAGCTGATTGCCAGAATGCAAGAGTCTGAAAATCATTTCAAAAGACAAATCTTAGGTTTTACAATAGTGATGTTATCTATATAAGGAAGGAAGGAAGTCACAAATCTTGTGAGCTTTGGCCACTTGATTCCTGAGCATCAAGGGAATATAGAAAGGCAAGCTTAGGTGACAATGGCTGGTTATCAGTTAACTACACCTACGTCTTAGAAGAACTCAGGCCTCTCCCATTAGGATTATAGCCTTTTATTAGTCTTACAAATGGGGTTTAGGTTCCTGAGAAAGGAGGAGATTTATTTTAGCTAGGGACTCTTATCATCCTCTTTTCAAAGTTAAACTATCAACTAAATTCCTCCTGTGGTTAGCTTACCCTATGACCAGGAATGAGTGAGGACAGTCAGCCTGTGAGGATAGAAGCAAATGGAGTTGGTCACGGTAAATTTAGCTCACCGTCATTGTCTTTGCAAAGGCAGATTCAATAAAAAGGGTCAGTTTCCATTGGGATGCTGTTGAGGCTGAGAAACTTCTTTTAGCCATCATCTAAACTGAAGATAAATAACTAAATGTAGACATTGAGCTGCAGCATTTAATATGTGTTCACACTCTTGATCTGTCTTAGTTGCCTAGTTTTCTTCAGCTCTTATAGATGTTATTGAGGCTCACAAACCAATACACTAAAATATAGTGTTTTGACAAGATGAACTAAAGAAAAGCCTCAAGGTTTCTCTGACCTTCTCCCTGCCCTACTCTTTCTCCCAAAAAAGCTGAAGTTCTTTTATCTGCCTATGATACAGACACCCCAAGGAGAAAAATTGTTTTTTTTTCTCCCACTCCCTGTTATCTCCCTATCTACTGCAGAAAACAAGAGGAAGAACGCAATTACATCTGAACAGACCCTTTCACATATTTACTGTCAGGCCTCTGAGCCCAAGCCAAGCCATTGCATCCCCTGTGACTTGCACCTATATACATTCCCAGATGGCCTGGAATAACTGAAGAATCACAAAAGAAGTGCAAATGCCCTGCCTGCCTTGCTGATGACATTCCCACAAAAGAAGTGAAAATGCCGGTCCTTGTCTTTAAGGATGATATTATCTTGTGAAATCTTTTCCTGGTATCCTGGCTCAAAAGCCCCCCACTGAGCACCTGTGACCCCTCCTGCGCCAGAAAACCCCCTTTGGCTGTAATTTTCCTTTACCTACCAATCCTATAAAACCGGCCCCCCTTATCTCCTTCGTGACTCTCTTTTCAGCTCACCACCTGCACCAAGTGAAATAAACAGCCTTTTTGCTCACCAAAGCTGTTTGTGGTCTCTTACAGGATGCGCCGTGACTTTACAAGTTATCTTTGTCTGGATTTCGTACTTTTCTAGTAATCTCCTCAACGAAGTCCTTTTCTTATTTTGCATAAACTGTTTCATTAGGATGGCATATATCTTGAACCTCACTGGGTGGTTTGGGTGTTCGTTCTGCAGATACATGTTAAATAAATTTGTTGCTTTTTTCCTATTAATTGCCTTATTTCAGTGATTTTTTCAATGCTTCAGAAGGCAAAAGGGAACTTTTCCCTTGGCTCTCTACAAATTTAAGTTTTAAAAAAATTTTTTGGTGACAATTTCTAGAATCACATATCCTTAGCATTTGTATTTCATAAGACTGCAAAAAACATAGAATAAATTCAAATTTTATAACAACAACAAAAGACTATATTTTTTTTACTACATGGTCTGTTTTCTGCATAATGTCATCAAAAAATAAATACTGCTTTTTAACAAATGTTAACTTGATAAAAAGTTTTCAAAGTATATCTTCTCGCATCTTAATTATATTTCAGTTTTTATACCTAAAGAAAAATATATCTGAAAGAAATAAAAATAAAATCAGGAAACATGTTGGTAACCTAGCGTTGTTTTTAATACTATTAGTGCTCCTTTTTTTATAATTTATAAATTTCTAAATAAATGGAAGTATTACACATATATGCTTATTGAATGACACAGTATCACTTTATTGATCTTGGTATTTGTAGAATGTAATCTTGAATGCTGTTATTTTGAATCTTCAAAGCTCACCTGAATACCTGGAGATTTAAAATGAGTTTCCATGAAATTTGGGACCAATGTGTTATTTTATTTTAAAATGACAAAGAGGATCATAATTGTTTATAGGGTTTCTTTTGTGTCTTTCTCTACATTCTATGCATTTTCTATTCTTTAATAAGATATTTTAAAAAATTATTTGGTTAACACTTTTTCATCATAATACCTTGCTATGTTTATTCAATCTTTGCATGTCTTCAACCTGCAATGCATCCTTCTTTAGTTTCTGCCTCTTCTCCCCCATACTCAAATGTTTTCTTGATCTTAAAATACTTTCCAGTCCACCCCCAAACCCCTATCATCACTATTAGAAAACTATTTTATTCTAGTTAGGTTTTTGCATACTTTGCTAGTCAAAGAATGGAAATCTCCTAGCCCTTCTTAATTCAGTCTCCCAAAATTCTTAACAAAACAGTAATTGAATAATACACCTACACTGCCAAAAAAAAAAAAAAAGTAAAATCTAGTTGGAAGAGATGATATAAATTAAACAATTTGTGGAGAAGTATACAATTGTTAAAGGGACTCTTCTCAGGACCACCCACAGATACCAAAATCAATCCATGCTAAAGTCCTAAAGTAAAATGGCACAGTATTTGGATATAAGCTACATCCATCCTCTCATATACTTTAAATCATCTCTGAATTGCTTATAATATCTAATACAATACAATGTAATACTATGTAATAGCAGTTATACTGTACTGGTGTTTTTATTTGTATAATTTTATATAATTACATTATTTTGTGTTTTTTTCCAAATATTTTTGATCTGTGATTGGTTGAATTTGTGTAGGTGAACCACGCAGATTTGGAGGGCCAAGTGTATATTGTAAATTGCACACTTTGGAATATAGTCTATATGAAGATAAACACATATCAAATGAGAGGAATCCTCTGGTACAAAAGGAGAAAGACACTCCTCTCATCTCTTTTCTAATAAATTTTACATTAAAAAATATGTCACTGTAAGTTATTTTTCTGCCTCTTTGAAATGTATTTAAATATTTTGAAAAGAAAAATAAGATTCTTGCCAGCTTTTAGAGCAAGTCATATCTTGCTCAAGAACCTGGGAACAATCTCTTTGAAATAAAATCTTCAAAAGTTAAAGCATCCCGACACCCCAGTTTTTGTAAGACGGTAGAAGCCTAATTTAAATGAGCACCTTCCTCCAAATTGCAAAATGAACTCCTGTCATCACAGTATAAGTTTCTTTTTCCTTTGGATAAAACCAATTTACTAATACAAATGGTCACCCCAGTTCCAGGTAAATTTGGAATAAAGCATATGTGACTAATGGTACTTTCTAGTTACTTTACTTGAGGACTAGTTATTATTTATCTTGAAAACATGTATGTAATAGGTTGTATCTGCTTAGTTATCAAAGGGTGAGATTTCTTTCTGTTTTGCAATCTCCAGCAAGTTGCTTGTGGTGTGCATCACATTGTGGTTTAATATTTATTTAACAACAAAACTATTTTCTTTCTCACATACCACTGTGTATAAGTTTTGTTTCCTGAAGTGACAGAAGTTTTGTTTTAAATGATATTCTTCTAACAACTATCAGGAGCTATTTAATATGGTACAAACCACAGTGCAAATACAGTTTGAGAAAGGAGATCACTTATCTCTCTCTTTATCTAATATATATATTATTAATGAAAATATAACATGTATTGTACATTAATATATTGTTAAATATTGGTATTTAAGATATTAGCATATATTAATGTTAATATGCTAATATATTGTGCATATAAGATGTAATATAGGTAGGCATACCTTCTTTTATTGTGCCTTATTTAATTGCATTTGACTGATACTGCATTTTCTACAAATTGTGGCAACCCTGCATACATCTATCAGAACCACTTTTCCAAAAGCATGGGCTCACTTTATGTCTCTGTATCATATTTTGATAATCTTCTCAATATTTCAAACTTTTTGATATTATTATACCTGTTATGGTAATCTGTGATCAGCACTATTTGACGTTACTATTGTAATAGTTTTTGGGGCTCCACAAACCACATCCATACAGGATGCCAAATTTAATCAATGAATATTGCGTGTTCTTACTGCTCCACCCACTGGGTACTCATCCAAGTCTCTTCATCTTCTCAGACCTCTCTATTCCCTAAGACATAAAAATAATGAAATTAGGCCAATTAGTAACCTTACAATGGCCTCTGATTGTTCAAGTCAAAGAAAAAATACCACGTCCCTCACTTTAAATCAAAAGCTACAAATTATTCAGCTTAATGAAAAAGGCATGCTGCAAACAGAAATTGGCTGAAAGCTAGGACTCTTGCATCAAACCATCAGCTATGTCATCAGTGAAAAAGAAAAGTACTTGAAAGAAATTAAAGGGCAACTTTGGCTGGCCCAAGTTTGGTGGTGTCTATAACTAATTGATCACAACTACTTACAAATGTCTTTGTTCTTTCTCCACTGTCACTGTTTCAATTAACTAGCTTAAAAAAAGAAAAGTGCTATGCCAGTGAACACACAAAAGATAAGATCGAAAAACAGCCTTACTGCTGATCTGGAGAAAGTTTTAGTGGTCTGGATAGAAAATCAAACCAGACATTACAGTTCCTTAAGACAAAGCATAATCCAGACCAAGGATCTAACTCTCTTCAATTCAGTGAAGGCTGACAGAGGTGAGGAAGTTGAAAAAGGAAAGTTGGAAGCTAGCAGAGGTTAGGTCATAAAATTTAAGAAAAGAAGCCACCTCCGTAATATAAAAGTACAAGGTGAGGCAACAATTGCAGATGTAAAAGATGCAAAAAGTTATCCAGAAGATCTAGCTAATATTACTGACAAAGGGGGCCATAGTAAACAACAGATTTTCAACATAGATGAAGCAGCCTTCTGTTGGAAGAAAATGCCATCTAGGACTTTTATAGCTAGAGATAGTAAGTCAATGCCTGGCTTCAAAGTTTTAAGGACAAGCTGACTCTCTTATTAAGGGCTGTATTAGTCTGTTCTCATGCTGGTAATAAAGATATATCTGTGATTGGGTAATTTATAAAGGAAAGAGGTTTGATACACAGTTCCACATGGCTGGGGAGGCTTCACAAGTATGGCAGAAGGTGAATGAGGAGCAAAATCATGTCTTACATGGCAGCCGGCAAGAGAGCTTGTGCAGGGGATCTCCCATTTAAAAACCATCAGATCTCTTGAGACTTATTCACTAACATGAGAACAGTGTCTGGGAAACTGTCCCCATGATTCAATTATCTCCACCTGGCCCTGCCCTTGACATGTGAGGATTATTATAATTCAAGGTGAGATTTGGGTGAGGACAGAGCCAAACCATATCAGGAGCCAATGTATTAATAGCTGGTGACTTCAAGTTAAGCCAATGCATATTTACCCTTCTGAAAATAACAGGATACTTAAGAATTCTGCTAAACCTATTCTGCTGTGCTCTATAAATAAAACAACAAAGCACAGATAACAGCACCTCTGTTTACAGTGTGGTTTAATGAATATTTAAAGCTTACGGTTGAGACCTACCGCTCAGAAAAAAAAAGATGCATTTTAAACAGTACTGCACACAGACAATGCATTTAGTCACCCAAGAGCTCTGATAAAGCAAAAGCATTAATGTTGTTTTCATGCCTGCAGACAAATAATCCATTCTGCAAGTCCATGTATCAAGGAGTAATTTTTACTTTCAAGTCTTATTATTTAAGAAACACATTTCATAAGACTGTAGCTGCCATAGATTCCTCTGATAAATCTGAGCATTCAATTGATAATTTTTTGGAAAAGATTCATCATTCCAGATGCCATTAAGAACATAACTGATATTATGGAAGGTGGTTAAATTATCATAATTACTAGCAATTTGGAAGAAGACTCTGACCCTCATGGATGACTTTGAGGGGTTCAAGACATCGGTGGAGCCAATAACTGAAGATGTGGTAGAAACAGCAAGAGAACTGGAATTAGAAATGGAGCCTGAAGATAGGACTGAATTGCTGCAATTTCATTCTAAAAGTTAATTAAACAACTGAGTTTTGGCCGGGCGCGGTGGCTCAAGCCTGTAATCCCAGCACTTTGGGAGGCCGAGACGGGCGGATCACGAGGTCAGGAGATCGAGACCCTCCTGGCTAACACGGTGAAACCCCGTCTCTACTAAAAAAATACAAAAAAACTAGCCGGGCGAGGTGGCGGCGCCTGTAGTCCCAGCTACTCGGGAGGCTGAGGCAGGAGAATGGCGTAAACCTGGGAGGCGGAGCTTGCAGTGAGCTGAGATCTGGCCACAGCACTCCAGCCTGGGTGACAGAGCGAGACTCCGTCTCAAAAAAAAAAAAAAAAAAAGAGTTTTTTCTATAGATAAGCCAAGAAATTAGATTTCTTGAGGGGAGATCTATTCTTGATAAGGATGCTGTGAACATTGTTGAAATGGCAACCAAATGTTTAGAATATCAGTTGCTGCTCAACTGATAAAGCAGTAGCAGGATTTCAAAGGACATATCTCAATTTTGAAAGAAGTTCTCCTTTATGTACTATGGGTAAAATGCCTTCAAACAATATTCCATACTACAGAGAAATCCTTCATGAAAGAAAGAGTCAATAGATGCACCAAACTTCATTGTTTTCTTATTTTAAGCAATTGCCACAGCCACTCCATTTTTCAGCAACCACCACTTTGATCAGTCAGCAGTCATCAACATCAAACCAAGATCTTCCAGCAGCAAAAATATTTTGACTCACCCGAGGCTCTGATAATCATTAGCACATTTTAGCAATATATTATTTTTTAATTAAGTTATATACATTGTGTTTTTTAGAGCTAATGCTTTTATGCTTTTGTACACTTAATAGATTACAGTGCAAGACATATATAATTATATATATATTTGTGTAAATTAAAGATTATATATGTTAAGTGTTAAACAGTGAATTCTTATATTACAGTCAGTGCATAACAATGGTATGATTTATATCAGGGCAGTGACATCAATATTGCATCAATATTGCAAGGTTCACAGAATCAGAAGGAACTCCATTTCTTCTTTATTTTTTGCAAGCTCTGAGGCTAGGAGACAAACCTCAATGAAATTCGGTTCCTCAATTGTATGAGAGAGAATGGGAAGACTTACTATTTAAGTATGAATACTATATAAGGAATATAGTAATAATTCTGTGAATATTTGTCCTATTTTAAAAATGTCTTTATGTGAAGAAGAAGAGAAAGAGGTAAGGAATATCAGGCAAGGGGAAGAAAAGGAACCCCAAGACCAAAAATAAAAGAAGCATCCTGAGCAGGGTGTTGAGAAGACTCGTATCTCAGCAAATCATTTTATATTTATAGGAGAAACATATTGTCTATAAGTCATAGAATATGGTGCCAGATGATCAGAGAATTTAAAAAGCATCATTAATACTTTCATGTAAATATATAGTTGGCAGTAGGACAAATCTCTTCATTCTAAAATTCTGTATTAAGTGTTATTTGAAGACTTTTGTCTATTTTTCTACTAGACTTCCTTTCTGTTTTAATTGATTTATAAGACTTATAGAATTAACTTTAATTCCTCGTATAGGAATTACAAATACATATAATGAAAATGTCTTCTCTCAGTCTGCCGCTTTTTTATTATATTAAAGGAATCTATGATGAACAAGATTCCTTCATGTTAACACTGTCCTCTGTATCATTTTTTTGCCATAGATAATATTTTTATGCATCCTATTGAAGAAAACCCTGCTTACTTCAAATTCAACAAGATCTTCTCTTATGCTATCTTTTAAAAGCTTTATGGTTTATATTTTACATTTGAATGGAGAAACCCAGTAAGAATTTGTTTTTGCATATGATTTGAAGTAGTCCAGACAGCTATTTTTTTCTTTACGGATTTCTATTCAACCCAGCACCACATATTAAAACTAAATCAAATGAACATACATGTATGAGTCTGTTTCTATAATCTACTCTGTTCCAAGGCTTAATTCATTTAACCTTGTGTCAGTAGTAAACTGTATGCATTACCATGGCTTTACAGTAGATCTGGATATACAGCAGTGTAAATTTCCTACCTTTGTTCTTCAAAATCGACTTGGCTATGCTTGGCTTTGCATTTCCATATAAATTTTAGAACCAAATTGTAAATTTCCATGCAACAGAAAATCTGCAGAGATTTTTATTGGAATTCTGCTTTTCTAGAGATTAATTAGTGAGACTTGGAATTGCAATATTGACTCTTCCAATAAATAAGCTTAAGATAACCTCGTTTATATAGGTGTTGCTTAATTGTTCTCAATAACATTTTATAATTTTCTGGGTAGAATCCTCTCATAAGGTCTCAATTTATATAAAGGTGTTTGAATTTTCTGCTATTTTAGTGGTATTGTTATTAATATTAATTGTCCACAGAATAGTTCTAAAAAACTACACACTGATTTCTAGCAAAATTAAAAGGAAATCATACTAAGGTGATTAACAATGACCTAACCCACAGTTTTGATGCATCAATTTTAATATTTTGAAATTCCTTTTCTCATAGTTTGTCTTCTTTATCCTTTTGGTATTATTTTCTATACCCTCATCTTTGTATATAACCCAACACATAGAAATCTTCCTGACATTTCTTATGCAGTAAAAAACCTGCTACAGTATCAAACCTTCCTAAGAAAACTAGAAAAAAATCTCTAAATGTACTTATCATGGAAAATTTGATATGTTTTAAGAATAAAATAGATGGAATATCTGTTGAATAATTACATTAATGACATACCTATTTTTCATTTCTAGGACAAATTCATGAAATAATGACACTCTAATACCCCTCTCCTCTCTTTCTGTCCCATACATATAAAATAAAAATATAATATAA
>NW_016831073.1:123556-124800 GCF_001698545.2 Rhinopithecus bieti | reverse complement strand
TATTATATATAATTATCAAATATGTAATATATAATACATATTATACAATATATAAAACCTATTATATAACATATAATAAAGTCTATGAGACACATGACTTTTTACAGTCTACCTAATGCATACACAAACACATGCAAGCACCCCAAGAAGATGTAGACTACTTCCAGAACTTCATACATTTCCACAGTGAGTCTTGCCAGTTCATATTCCCTCAGAGGTAATCACTAATGTGACTTCTAAGAATATCGACTGGTTTTGTTGCTTCTTGATATTCATATAACTGTGATCATACAGTTTGTGTTCTATTTGGCTTATTTCAGTCAATATATTGTTGGTGAAATAGAACATGTTGTTGCAGGCACCCGTATTTGTTCCTTCTTTTTTCTTTTAATTGCTGTTTTCTTGAATGAATACTGCTATTTTATAAGAATGAACCACTATTTGTTTAACCTTTCACCTGTTAATGGCATTTGGTTGTTTCTAGTTGGGGCTTTTATGAATAAAGCTGCTATGAACACTCCTTTTCAATTATTTTGCTGGAAAAACTAATTTATGTATCTTAGGTATATACTTAGGAGTTTAATTACTGGATCGTAGTATAATCATTACTTAATTTTAGTGCAAACTGTCACATTTACATCCTCCCCAGCAATGTAAAGGAAATTCATCTGTTGCCCCACCAATACCTGCTATTGTCAATTGCTGTTAAAAGTGTAGTCATTTTAGTTGGGGTGTATTAGCATCTCACTGTGTTTTTCATTTGCATTTCCCACAAAGAATACTGAGTTAAGCACATATATATCAGCAATTTAGGGTAGATGTTGTTTTGTGAAGTTCATGTTCTAGTCTTGGAACAGTTTTATTTTTTTAATTAGATGACCTATATACATGTATATGTTTGTCTTTCTAGGTTTTTTGCTTGTTTCTTCAGAGCTGTATTCCCACTGCCTATAACACTGCTTCATCCTAGAAAGGCATTCATTAAATAATTATTGAATAGAAAAGTAAATGCATGAGTTAGCTTCCCACACACCCCAATATCTTGTTTTATTTTATTGCATTTCCCCTTCACCTCTCAATGTCATTGCTATTACAATCCCTTCACTGCTCAAATATATTAACAAATTTCTTAGAAATATATTTTTCCTGAAAAAATCTTTATTCTCTGCATGTATTTTTTATTAAAAATGGTGTTTTGGCCGGGCGCGGTGGCTCAAGCCTGTAATCCCAGCACTTTGGGAGGC